>NW_026946950.1:0-216335 GCF_030014385.1 Trichomycterus rosablanca | reverse complement strand
ACTTTGAAACAGCACTCATCCACTGTGCTTCAAATGCTTCTTTAAGCTTATCTGAGGCTTCAAAAGCATGTAGTTATGACATTATAAACGATCTGTTTTAATGTCATTTTAAACAAATTAAAAGAAAAGATAAAAAATAAAAACCTACTAAAGTACTCCTCTACTGTGCAAAAAATGCATGTTTGAGCTTTTCTGACTCTGAGAATGCTTTGGCCAATGTGATAATAAACATAATTGAAGAAAAGATAATAACTACTGAAACACTCTTTTATTCTGCAAGAAATGCTCTTTAAAGCTTTTCTGGTTTCTAAAAAGCATTCCAATATTTCAACTGTGTGTTTCAAAGGCTCTTCTGTCATGCTTAAAAATATTGTTTCAATGTCATTATGAACGAAAAAAAAAAAGTTTTAAAACAACAAATCATTCTTCTACTGTGCAAGAGATCCTTGTATAAGCCTCTCTGACTCTGAAACAGCATGTTACAATGTTATTAAGAACGAGGTAAAATACAAAAGATAATAACCACTAAAACACTAACGCTAGAGTGTTTTAAACGTTTCTTTGAGCTTTAAACGCCTTTCTGAGCGTCTCTCATGCTTACCAATTCTGCTTCAATATCAGATGAAAGATAGAGAAGTAAAGTTCAAAAACGACAAAACACTCTTTTACTGTGCAAGAAATGCTTGTTTATGCTTGTTTAAGCATTTCTGGCTCTTATAAAGCATTTTGCAATGTCATTATGAACGAAGTCAAAGTAAAGTTTAAAAACACTAAAACACTCAGAGACTGTGCTTTAAACGTTTGGTTAAGCTACTCTGACGCTTAAAAAGCATGTTCAAGAGTCATTTTGAACGAATTTAGTGATAAGTTTAAAACAACCAAAACCATTTATTACAGTTTATTAAATTCCTGTCTGAGCTTCTCTGACATTAAAAAAAACAATTTCAATTACATTATCAATGAATGCATCGAAATGTTTAAATACACTACAACACTCCTCTAGTGTGCTTGAAAGTGTTGTTTAAGCGTATTTGACTTTGAAACAGCACTCATCCACTGTGCTTCAAATGCTTCTTTAAGCTTTTCTGAGGCTTCAAAAGCATGTAGTTATGACATTATAAACGATCTGTTTCAACGTCATTTTAAACAAATGAAAAGAAAAGATAAAAAATAAAAACCTACTACAATACTCCTCTACTGTGCAACAAATGCATGTTTAAGCTTTTCTGACTCTGAGAATGCTTTGGCCAATGTGATAATAAACATAATTGAAGAAAAGATAATAACTACTGAAACACTCTTTTATTCTGCAAGAAATGCTCTTTAAAGCTTTTCTGGTTTCTAAAAAGCATTCCAACATTTCAACTGTGTGTTTCAAAGGCTCTTCTGTCATGCTTAAAAATATTGTTTCAATGTCATTATGAACGAAAAAAAAAAAGTTTTAAAAGAACAAATCATTTTTCTACTGTGCAAGAGATGCTTGTATAAGCCTCTCTGACTCTGAATCAGCATGTTACAATGTTATGAAGAACGAGTTAAAATACAAAAGATAATAACCACTAAAACACTTTGCTACAGTGTTTTAAACGTTTCTTTGAGCTTTAAACGCCTTTTCTCAGCGTCTCTCATGCTTAACAATTCTGCTTCAATGTCAGATGAAAAATAGAAAAGTAAAAATCAAAAACGACAAAACACTCTTTTACTGTGCAAGAAATGCTTGTTTAAGCTTTTCTGGCTCTTATAAAGCATTTTGCAATGTCATTATGAACGAAGTCAAAGTAAAGTTTAAAAACAATAATGCACTCAGAGACTGTGCTTTAAACGTTTGGTTAAGCTACTCTGACGCTTAAAAAGCATGTTCAAGAGTCATTTCGAACGAATTTAGTGACAAGTTTAAAACAACCAAAACCATTTATTACAGTTTATTAAATTCCTGTCTGAGCTTCTCTGACATTAAAAAAACAATTTCAATTACATTATCAATGAATGCAACTAAACGTTTAAATACACTACAACACTCCTCTAGTGTGCTAGAAAGTGTTGTTTAAGCGTATTTGACTTTGAAACAGCACTCATCCACTGTGCTTGAAATGCTTCTTTAAGCTTTTCTGAGGCTTCAAAAGCATGTAGTTATGACATTATAAACGATCTGTTTCAACGTCATTTTAAACAAATTAAAAGAAAAGATAAAAAATAAAAACCTACAAAAGTACTCCTCTACTTTGCAAAAGATGCATGTTTAACCTTTTCTGACTCTGAGAACGCTTTGGCCAATGTGATAATGAACGAAATAAAAGAAAAGATATTAACTACTGAAACACTCTTTTATTCTGCAAGAAATGCTCTTTAAAGCTTCTCTGGCTCCTAAAAAGTATTCCAACATTCCAACTGTGTGTTTCAAAGGCTCTTCTGTCATGCTTAAAAATGTTGTTTCAATGTCATTATGAACGAAAAATAAAAAAGTTTTAAAACAACAAATAATTCTTCTACTGTGCAAGAGATGCTTGTATAAGCCTCTCTGACTCTGAAACAGCATGTTACAATGTTATTAAGAACGAGGTAAAATACAAAAGATAATAACCACTAAAACACTACGCTAGAGTGTTTTAAACGTTTCTTTGAGCATTAAACGCCTTTTCTCAGCTTCTCTCATGCCTAACAATTCTGCTTTAATGTCAGATGAAAGAAAGAAAAGAAAAGTTCAAAAACGACAAAACACTCTTTTACTGTGCAAGAAATGCTTGTTTAAGCTTTTCTGGCTCTTATAAAGCATTTGCAATGTCATTATGAACGAAGTCAAAGTAAAGTTTAAAAGCACTAATGCACTCAGAGACTGTGCTTTAAACGTTTGGTTAAGCTTCTCTGACACTTAAAAGGTATGTTCAAGAGTCATTTTGAACGAATTTAGTGATAAGTTTAAAACAACCAAAACCATTTATTACAGTTTATTAAATTCCTGTCTGAGCTTCTCTGACATTAAAAAAACAATTTCAATTACATGATCAATGAATGCAACTAAACGTTTAAATACACTACAACACTCCTCTAGTGTGCTAGAAAGTGTTGTTTAAGCTTATTTGACGTTGAAACAGCACTCATCCACTGTGCTTCAAATGCTTCTTTAAGCTTTTCTGAGGCTTCAAAAGCATGTAGTTATGACATTATAAACGATCTGTTTCAACGTCATTTTAAACAAATGAAAAGTAAAGATAAAAAATAAAAACCTACTAAAGTACTCCTCTACTTTGCAAAAAATGCATGTTTAACCTTTTCTGACTCTGAGAATGCTTTGGCCAATGTGATAATGAACGAAACTAAAGAAAAGATAATAACTACTGAAACACTCTTTTATTCTGCAAGAAATGCTCTTTAAACCTTCTCTGGTTTCTAAAAAGCATTCTAACATTTCAACTGTGTGTTTCAAAGGCTCTTCTGTCATGCTTAAAAATATTGTTTCAATGTCATTATGAACGAAAAAAAAAAAAGTTTTAAAACAACAAATAATTCTTCTACTGTGCAAGAGATGCTTGTATAAGCCTCTCTGACTATGAAACAGCATGTTACAATGTTATGAAGAACAAAGTAAAATACAAAAGATAATAACCACTAAAACACTTTGCTAGAGTGTTTTAAACGTTTCTTTGAGCTTTAAACGCCTTTCAGAGCGTCTCTCATGCTTAACAATTCTGCTTCAATATCAGATGAAAGATAGAGAAGTAAAGTTCAAAAACGACAAAACACTCTTTTACTGTGCAAGAAATGCTTGTTTAAGCATTTCTGGCTCTTATAAAGCATTTTGCAATGTCATTATGAACGAAGTCAAAGTAAAGTTTAAAAACACTAAAACACTCAGAGACTGTGCTTTAAACGTTTGGTTAAGCTACTCTGACGCTTAAAAAGCATGTTCAAGAGTCATTTTGAACGAATTTAGTGATAAGTTTAAAACAACCAAAACCATTTATAACAGTTTATTAAACTCCTGTCTGAGCTTCTCTGACATTAAAAAAACAATTTCAATTACATTATCAATGAATGCAACTAAACGCAACTAAACGTTACATTCATTGACTTAATACACTACTACACTCCTCTAGTGTGCTAGAAAGTGTTGTTTAAGCGTTTTTGACTTTGAAACAGCACTCATCCACTGTGCTTGAAATGCTTCTTTAAGCTTTTCTGAGGCTTCAAAAGCATGTAGTTATGACATTATAAACGATCTGTTTCAACGTCATTTTAAACAAATGAAAAGAAAAGATAAAAAATAAAAACCTACTAAAGTACTCCTCTACTGTGCAAGAAATGCATGTTTAACCTTTTCTGACTCTGAGAATGCTTTGGCCAATGTGATAATGAACGAAATAAAAGAAAAGATAATAACTACTGAAACACTCTTTTATTCTGCAAGAAATGCTCTTTAAAGCTTTTCTGGTTTCTAAAAAGCATTCCAACATTTTAACTGTGTGTTTCAAAGGCTCTTCTGTCATGCTTAAAAATATTGTTTCAATGTCATTATGAACGAAAAAAAAAAAAGTTTTAAAACAACAAATCATTCTTCTACTGTGCAAGAGATGCTTGTATAATCCTCTCTGACTCTGAAACAGCATGTTACAATGTTATGAAGAACGAAGTAAAATACAAAAGATAATAACCACTAAAACACTACGCTAGAGTGTTTTAAACGTTTCTTTGAGCTTTAAACGCCTTTCTGAGCGTCTCTCATGCTTAATAATTCTGATTCAATGTCAGATGAAAGATAGAAAAGTAAAGTTCAAAAGCTACAAAACACTCTTTTACTGTGCAAGAAATGCTTGTTTAAGCATTTCTGGCTCTTATAAAGCATTTTGCAATGTCATTATGAACGAAGTCAAAGTAAAGTTTAAAAACACTAAAACACTCAGAAACTGTGCTTTAAACGTTTGGTTAAGCTACTCTGACGCTTAAAAAGCATGTTCAAGAGTCATTTTGAACGAATTTAGTGATAAGTTTAAAACAACCAAAACCATTTATAACAGTTTATTAAACTCCTGTCTGAGCTTCTCTGACATTAAAAAAACAATTTCAATTACATTATCAATGAATGCAACTAAACGCAACTAAACGTTACATTCATTGACTTAATACACTACTACACTCCTCTAGTGTGCTAGAAAGTGTTGTTTAAGCGTTTTTGACTTTGAAACAGCACTCATCCACTGTGCTTGAAATGCTTCTTTAAGCTTTTCTGAGGCTTCAAAAGCATGTAGTTATGACATTATAAACGATCTGTTTCAACGTCATTTTAAACAAATGAAAAGAAAAGATAAAAAATAAAAACCTACTAAAGTACTCCTCTACTTTGCAAGAAATGCATGTTTAACCTTTTCTGACTCTGAGAATGCTTTGGCCAATGTGATAATGAACGAAATAAAAGAAAAGATAATAACTACTGAAACACTCTTTTATTCTGCAAGAAATGCTCTTTAAAGCTTTTCTGGTTTCTAAAAAGCATTCCAACATTTTAACTGTGTGTTTCAAAGGCTCTTCTGTCATGCTTAAAAATATTGTTTCAATGTCATTATGAACGAAAAAAAAAAAAGTTTTAAAACAACAAATCATTCTTCTACTGTGCAAGAGATGCTTGTATAATCCTCTCTGACTCTGAAACAGCATGTTACAATGTTATGAAGAACGAAGTAAAATACAAAAGATAATAACCACTAAAACACTACGCTAAAGTGTTTTAAACGTTTCTTTGAGCTTTAAACGCCTTTCTGAGCGTCTCTCATGCTTAATAATTCTGATTCAATGTCAGATGAAAGATAGAAAAGTAAAGTTCAAAAGCTACAAAACACTCTTTTACTGTGCAAGAAATGCTTGTTTAAGCTTTTCTGGCTCTTATAAAGCATTTTGCAAAGTCATTATAAACGAAGTCAAAGTAAAGTTTAAAAACACTAAAGCACTCAGAGACTGTGCTTTAAACGTCTGGTTAAGCTACTCTGACGCTTAAAAGGCATGTTCAAGAGTCATTTTGAACGAATTTAGTGATAAGTTTAAAACAACCAAAACCATTCATTACAGTTCATTAAACTCCTGTCTGAGCTTCTCTGACATTAAAAAAACAATTTCATTTACATTATCAATGAATGCAACTAAACGTTTAAATACACTACAACACTACTCTAGTGTGCTAGAAAGTGTTGTTTAAGCGTATTTGACTTTGAAACAGCACTCATCCACTGTGCTTCAAATGCTTCTTTAAGCTTTTCTGAGGTTTCAAAAGCATGTAGTTATGACATTATAAACGATCTGTTTCAAAGCCATTTTAAACAAATGAAAAGAAAAGATAAAAAATAAAAACCTACTAAAGTACTCCTCTACTGTGCAAAAAAAATGCATGTTTAAGCTTTTCTGACTCTGAGAATGCTTTGGCCAATGTGATAATGAACGAAATAAAAGAAAAGATAATAACTACTGAAACACTCTTTTATTCTGCAAGAAATGCTCTTTAAAGCTTCTCTGGTTTCTAAAAAGCATTCCAACATTCCAACTGTGTGTTTCAAAGGCTCTTCTGTCATGCTTAAAAATATTGTTTCAATGTCATTATGAACGAAAAAAAAAAGTTTTAAAACAACAAATCATTCTACTTCTACTGTGCAAGAGATGCTTGTATAAGCCTCTCTGACTCTGAAACAGCATGTTACAATGTTATTAAGAACGAGGTAAAATACAAAAGATAATAACCACTAAAACACTAACGCTAGAGTGTTTTAAACGTTTCTTTGAGCTTTAAACGCCTTTCTGAGCGTCTCTCATGCTTAACAATTCTGCTTCAATATCAGATGAAAGATAGAGAAGTAAAGTTCAAAAACGACAAAACACTCTTTTACTGTGCAAGAAATGCTTGTTTAAGCATTTCTGGCTCTTATAAAGCATTTTGCAATATCATTATGAACGAAGTCAAAGTAAAGTTTAAAAACACTAAAACACTCAGAGACTGTGCTTTAAACGTTTGGTTAAGCTACTCTGACGCTTAAAAAGCATGTTCAAGAGTCATTTTGAACGAATTTAGTGATAAGTTTAAAACAACCAAAACCATTTATTACAGTTTATTAAATTCCTGTCTGAGCTTCTCTGACATTAAAAAAAACAATTTCAATTACATTATCAATGAATGCAACTAAACGTTTAAATACACTACAACACTCCTCTAGTGTGCTAGAAAGTGTTGTTTAAGCGTATTTGACTTTGAAACAGCAATCATCCACTGTGCTTGAAATGCTTCTTTAGGCTTTTCTGAAGCTTCAAAAGCATGTAGTTATGACATTATAAACGATCTGTTTCAACGTCATTTTAAACAAATTAAAAGAAAAGAAAAAAAAAAAAAACCTACTACAATACTCCTCTACTGTGCAACAAATGCATGTTTAAGCTTTTCTGACTCTGAGAATGCTTTGGCCAATGTGATAATAAACATAATTGAAGAAAAGATAATAACTACTGAAACACTCTTTTATTCTGCAAGAAATGCTCTTTAAAGCTTTTCTGGTTTCTAAAAAGCATTCCAACATTTCAACTGTGTGTTTCAAAGGCTCTTCTGTCATGCTTAAAAATATTGTTTCAATGTCATTATGAACGAAAAAAAAAAAGTTTTAAAACAACAAATCATTTTTCTACTGTGCAAGAGATGCTTGTATAAGCCTCTCTGACTATGAAACAGCATGTTACAATGTTATTAAGAACGAGTTAAAATACAAAAGATAATAACCACTAAAACACTACGCTAGAGTGTTTTAAACGTTTCTTTGAGCTTTAAACGCCTTTCTGAGCGTCTCTCATGCTTAATAATTCTGATTCAATGTCAGATGAAAGATAGAAAAGTAAGGTTCAAAAGCTACAAAACACTCTTTTGCTGTGCAAGAAATGCTTGTTTAAGCTTTTCTGGCTCTTATAAAGCATTTTGCAATGTCATTATGAACGAAATCAAAGTAAAGTTTAAAAACACTAAAGCACTCAGAGACTGTGCTTTAAACGTTTGGTTAAGCTACTCTGACGCTTAAAAAGCATGTTCAAGAGTCATTTCGAACGAATTTAGTGACAAGTTTAAAACAACCAAAACCATTTATTACAGTTTATTAAATTCCTGTCTGAGCTTCTCTGACATTAAAAAAACAATTTCAATTACATTATCAATGAATGCAACTAAACGTTTAAATACACTACAACACTCCTCTAGTGTGCTAGAAAGTGTTGTTTAAGCGTATTTGACTTTGAAACAGCACTCATCCACTGTGCTTGAAATGCTTCTTTAAGCTTTTATGAGGCTTCAAAAGCATGTAGTTATGACATTATAAACGATCTGTTTCAATGTCATTTAAAACAAATTAAAAGAAATGGTAAAAAATAAAAACCTACAAAAGTACTCCTCTACTGTGCAAAAAATGCATGTTTAAGCTTTTCTGACTCTGAGAACGCTTTGGCCAATGTGATAATGAACGAAATAAAAGAAAAGATAATAACTACTGAAACACTCTTTTATTCTGCAAGAAATGCTCTTTAAAGCTTTTCTGGTTTCTAAAAAG
This sequence comes from Trichomycterus rosablanca, assembly GCF_030014385.1. Classification (NCBI taxonomy): domain Eukaryota; kingdom Metazoa; phylum Chordata; class Actinopteri; order Siluriformes; family Trichomycteridae; genus Trichomycterus; species Trichomycterus rosablanca. The sequence continues at coordinate 207,777 of NW_026946950.1, read as the reverse complement.
CATTCCAACATTTCAACTGTGTGTTTCAAAGGCTCTTCTGTTAAAAACAAGTAAACAAACTTTACTTTTCTATCTTTCATCTGATATTGAAGCAGAATTGTTAAGCATGAGAGACGCTCAGAAAAGGCGTTTAAAGCTCAAAGAAACGTTTAAAACACTCTAGCAAAGTGTTTTAGTGGTTATTATCTTTTGTATTTTACCTCGTTCTTAATAATATTGTAACATGCTGTTTCAGAGTCAGAGAGGCTTATACAAGCATCTCTTGCACAGTAGAAGAATGATTTGTTGTTTTAAAACTTTTTTTTTCTCGTTCATAATGACATTGAAACAATATTTCAATTACATTATCAATGAATGCAACTAAACGTTTAAATACACTACAACACTCCTCTAGTGTGCTAGAAAGTGTTGTTTAAGCGTATTTGACTTTGAAACAGCACTCATCCACTGTGCTTCAAATGCTTCTTTAGGCTTTTCTGAGGCTTCAAAAGCATGTAGTTATGACATTATAAACGATCTGTTTTAATGTCATTTTAAACAAATTAAAAGAAAAGATAAAAAATAAAAACCTACTAAAGTACTCCTCTACTGTGCAAAAAATGCATGTTTGAGCTTTTCTGACTCTGAGAAAGCTTTGGCCAATGTGATAATGAACGAAATAAAAGAAAAGATAATAACTACTGAAACACTCTTTTATTCTGCAAGAAATGCTCTTTAAAGCTTTTCTGGTTTCTAAAAAGCATTCCAACATTTCAACTGTGTGTTTCAAAGGCTCTTCTGTCATGCTTAAAAATATTGTTTCAATGTCATTATGAACGAAAAAAAAAAAGTTTTAAAACAACAAATCATTCTTCTACTGTGCAAGAGATCCTTGTATAAGCCTCTCTGACTCTGAAACAGCATGTTACAATGTTATTAAGAACGAGGTAAAATACAAAAGATAATAACCACTAAAACACTACGCTAGAGTGTTTTAAACGTTTTTTTGATCTTTAAACGCCTTTCTGAGGTCTCTCATGCTTAACAATTTTGCTTCAATATCAGATGAAAAATAGAAAAGTAAAGTTCAAAAACGACAAAACACTCTTTTACTGTGCAAGAAATGCTTGTTTAAGCTTTTCTGGCTCTTATAAAGCATTTTGCAATGTCATTATGAACGAAGTCAAAGTAAAGTTTAAAAACACTAAAAAACTCAGAGACTGTGCTTTAAACGTTTGGTTAAGCTACTCTGACGCTTAAAAAGCATGTTCAAGAGTCATTTTGAACGAATTTAGTGATAAGTTTAAAACAACCAAAACCATTTATTACAGTTTATTAAATTCCTGTCTGAGCTTCTCTGACATTAAAAAAACAATTTCAATTACATTATCAATGAATGCAACTAAACGTTTAAATACACTACAACACTCCTCTAGTGTGCTAGAAAGTGTTGTTTAAGCGTATTTGACTTTGAAACAGCACTCATCCACTGTGCTTCAAATGCTTCTTTAAGCTTTTATGAGGCTTCAAAAGCATGTAGTTATGACATTATAAACGATCTGTTTCAATGTCATTTAAAACAAATTAAAAGAAATGGTAAAAAAATAAAAACCTACAAAAGTACTCCTCTACTGTGCAAAAAATGCATGTTTAAGCTTTTCTGACTCTGAGAACGCTTTGGCCAATGTGATAATGAACGAAATAAAAGAAAAGATAATAACTACTGAAACACTCTTTTATTCTGCAAGAAATGCTCTTTAAAACTTCTCTGGCTCCTAAACAGCATTCCAACATTCCAACTGTGTGTTTCAAAGGCTCTTCTGTCATGCTTAAAAATATTGTTTCAATGGCATTATGAACGAAGAAAAAAAAAGTTTTAAAACAACAAATCATTCTTCTACTGTGCAAGAGATGCTTGTATAAGCCTCTCTGACTCTGAAACGGCATGTTACAATGTTATTAAGAACGAGGTAAAATACAAAAGATAATAACCACTAAAACACTACGCTAGAGTGTTTTAAATGTTTTTTTGAGCTTTAAACGCCTTTCTGAGGTCTCTCATGCTTAACAATTTTGCTTCAATATCAGATGAAAGATAGAAAAGTAAAGTTCAAAAACGACAAAACACTCTTTTACTGTGCATGAAATGCTTGTTTAAGCTTTTCTGGCTCTTATAAAGCATTTTGCAATGTCATTATGAACGAAGTCAAAGTAAAGTTTAAAAACACTAAAGCACTCAGAGACTGTGCTTTAAACGTTTGGTTAAGCTACTCTGACGCTTAAAAAGCATGTTCAAGAGTCATTTTGAACGAATTTAGTGATAAGTTTAAAACAACCAAAACCATTTATTACAGTTTATTAAATTCCTGTCTGAGCTTCTCTGACATTAAAAAAACAATTTCAATTACATTATCAATGAATGCAACTAAACGTTTAAATACACTACAACACTCCTCTAGTGTGCTAGAAAGTGTTGTTTAAGCGTATTTGACTTTGAAACAGCACTCATCCACTGTGCTTGAAATGCTTCTTTAAGCTTTTCTGAGGCTTCAAAAGCATGTAGTTATGACATTATAAACGATCTGTTTCAACGTCATTTTAAACAAATTAAAAGAAAAGATAAAAAATAAAATCCTACTACTGTGCAACAAATGCATGTTTAAGCTTTTCTGACTCTGAGAATGCTTTGGCCAATGTGATAATGAACGAAATAAAAGAAAAGATATTAACTACTGAAACACTCTTTTATTCTGCAAGAAATGCTCTTTAAAGCTTCTCTGGCTCCTAAAAAGCATTCCAACATTCCAACTGTGTGTTTCAAAGGCTCTTCTGTCATGCTTAAAAATATTGTTTTAATGTCATTATGAACGAAAAAAAAAAGTTTTAAAACAACAAATCATTCTTCTACTGTGCAAGAGATGCTTGTATAAGCCTCTCTGACTCTGAAACAGCATGTTACAATGTTATGAAGAACGAGGTAAATTACAAAAGATAATAACCACTAAAACACTACGCTAGAGTGTTTTAAACGTTTTTTTGAGCTTTAAACGCCTTTCTGAGCGTCTCTCATGCTTAACAATTCTGCTTCAATGTCAGATGAAAAATAGAAAAGTAAAAATCAAAAACGACAAAACACTCTTTTACTATGCAAGAAATGCTTGTTTAAGCATTTCTGGCTCTTATAAAGCATTTTGCAATGTCATTATGAACGAAGTCAAAGTAAAGTTTAAAAACACTAAAGCACTCAGAGACTGTGCTTTAAACGTTTGGTTAAGCTACTCTGACGCTTAAAAAGCATGTTAAAGAGTCATTTCGAACGAATTTAGTGATAAGTTTAAAACAACCAAAACCATTTATTACAGTTTATTAAATTCCTGTCTGTGCTTCTCTGACATTAAAAAAACAATTTCAATTACATTATCAATGAATGCAACTAAACGTTTAAATACACTACAACACTACTCTAGTGTGCTAGAAAGTGTTGTTTAAGCGTATTTGACTTTGAAACAGCACTCATCCACTGTGCTTCAAATGCTTCTTTAAGCTTTTCTGAGGCTTCAAAAGCATGTAGTTATGACATTATAAACGATCTGTTTCAACGTCATTTTAAACAAATGAAAAGAAAAGATAAAAAATAAAAACCTACTAAAGTACTCCTCTACTTTGCAAAAAATGCATGTTTAAACCTTTTCTGACTCTGAGAATGCTTTGGCCAATGTGATAATGAACGAAATTAAAGAAAAGATAATAACTACTGAAACACTCTTTTATTCTACAAGAAATGCTCTTTAAAGCTTCTCTGGTTTCTAAAAAGTATTCCAACATTCCAACTGTGCGTTTTAAAGGCTCTTCTGTCATGCTTAAAAATAATGTTTCAACGTCATTATGAACGAGAAAAAAAAAAATTTCAAACAACAAATCATTCTTCTACTGTGCAAGAGATGCTTGTATAAGCCTCTCTGACTCTGAAACGGCATGTTACAATGTTATTAAGAACTAGGTAAAATACAAAAGATAATAACCACTAAAACACTACGCTAGAGTGTTTTAAACGTTTTTTTGAGCTTTAAACGCCTTTCTGAGGTCTCTCATGCTTAACAATTTTGCTTCAATATCAGATGAAAAATAGAAAAGTAAAGTTCAAAAACGACAAAACACTCTTTTACTGTGCAAGAAATGCTTGTTTAAGCTTTTCTGGCTCTTATAAAGCATTTTGCAATGTCATTATGAACGAAGTCAAAGTAAAGTTTAAAAACACTAAAGCACTCAGAGACTGTGCTTTAAACGTTTGGTTAAGCTACTCTGACGCTTAAAAAGCATGTTCAAGAGTCATTTCGAACGAATTTAGTGATAAGTTTAAAACAACCAAAACCATTTATTACAGTTTATTAAATTCCTGTCTGAGCTTCTCTGACATTAAAAAAAACAATTTCAATTACATTATCAATGAATGCAACTAAACGTTTAAATACACTACAACACTCCTCTAGTGTGCTAGAAAGTGTTGTTAAAGCGTATTTGACTTTGAAACAGCACTCATCCACTGTGCTTGAAATGCTTCTTTAAGCTTTTCTGAGGCTTCAAAAGCATGTAGTTATGACATTATAAACGATCTGTTTCAACGTCATTTTAAACAAATTAAAAGAAAAGATAAAAAATAAAAACCTACAAAAGTACTCCTCTACTGTGCAACAAATGCATGTTTAAGCTCTTCTGACTCTGAGAATGCTTTGGCCAATGTGATAATGAACGAAATAAAAGAAAAGATAATAACTACTGAAACACTCTTTTATTCTGCAAGAAATGCTCTTTAAAGCTTCTCTGGCTCCTAAAAAGCATTCCAACATTCCAACTGTGTGTTTCAAAGGCTCTTCTGTCATGCTTAAAAATACTGTTTTAATGTCATTATGAACGAAAAAAAAAAGTTTTAAAACAACAAATCATTCTTCTACTGTGCAAGAGATGCTTGTATAAGCCTCTCTGACTCTGAAACAGCATGTTACAATGTTATTAAGAACGAGGTAAAATACAAAAGATAATAACCACTAAAACACTACGCTAGAGTGTTTTAAATGTTTTTTTGAGCTTTAAACGCCTTTCTGAGGTCTCTCATGCTTAACAATTTTGCTTCAATATCAGATGAAAGATAGAAAAGTAAAGTTCAAAAACGACAAAACACTCTTTTACTGTGCAAGAAATGCTTGTTTAAGCTTTTCTGGCTCTTATAAAGCATTTTGCAATGTCATTATGAACGAAGTCAAAGTAAAGTTTAAAAACACTAAAGCACTCAGAGACTGTGCTTTAAACGTCTGGTTAAGCTACTCTGACGCTTAAAAGGCATGTTCAAGAGTCATTTTGAACGAATTTAGTGATAAGTTTAAAACAACCAAAACCATTTATTACAGTTCATTAAACTCCTGTCTGAGCTTCTCTGACATTAAAAAAACAATTTCATTTACATTATCAATGAATGCAACGAAACGTTTAAATACACTACAACACTACTCTAGTGTGCTAGAAAGTTTTGTTAAAGCGTATTTGACTTTGAAACAGCACTCATCCACTGTGCTTGAAATGCTTCTTTAAGCTTTTCTGAGGCTTCAAAAGCATGTAGTTATGACATTATAAACGATCTGTTTCAACGTCATTTTAAACAAATTAAAAGAAAAGATAAAAAATAAAAACCTACAAAAGTACTCCTCTACTGTGCAACAAATGCATGTTTAAGCTCTTCTGACTCTGAGAATGCTTTGGCCAATGGGATAATGAACGAAATAAAAGAAAAGATAATAACTACTAAAACACTCTTTTATTCTGCAAGAAATGCTCTTTAAAGCTTCTCTGGCTCCTAAAAAGCATTCCAACATTCCAACTGTGTGTTTCAAAGGCTCTTCTGTCATGCTTAAAAATATTGTTTCAATGTCATTATGAACGAAGAAAAAAAAAGTTTTAAAACAACAAATCATTCTTCTACTGTGCAAGAGATGCTTGTATAAGCCTCTCTGACTCTGAAACAGCATGTTACAATGTTATTAAGAACGAGGTAAAATACAAAAGATAATAACCACTAAAACAATTTGCTAGAGTGTTTTAAACGTTTCTTTGAGCTTTAAACGCCTTTCTGAGCGTCTCTCATGCTTAACAATTCTGCTTCAATGTCAGATGAAAAATAGAAAAGTAAAAATCAAAAACGACAAAACACTCTTTTACTATGCAAGAAATGCTTGTTTAAGCATTTCTGGCTCTTATAAAGCATTTTGCAATGTCATTATGAACGAAGTCAAAGTAAAGTTTAAAAACACTAAAGCACTCAGAGACTGTGCTGTAAACGTTTGGTTAAGCTACTCTGACGCTTAAAAAGCATGTTAAAGAGTCATTTCGAACGAATTTAGTGATAAGTTTAAAACAACCAAAACCATTTATTACAGTTTATTAAATTCCTCTCTGTGCTTCTCTGACATTAAAAAAACAATTTCAATTACATTATCAATGAATGCAACTAAACGTTTAAATACACTACAACACTACTCTAGTGTGCTAGAAAGTGTTGTTTAAGCGTATTTGACTTTGAAACAGCACTCATCCACTGTGCTTCAAATGCTTCTTTAAGCTTTTCTGAGGCTTCAAAAGCATGTAGTTATGACATTATAAACGATCTGTTTCAACGTCATTTTAAACAAATGAAAAGAAAAGATAAAAAATAAAAACCTACTAAAGTACTCCTCTACTTTGCAAAAAATGCATGTTTAAACCTTTTCTGACTCTGAGAATGCTTTGGCCAATGTGATAATGAACGAAATTAAAGAAAAGATAATAACTACTGAAACACTCTTTTATTCTACAAGAAATGCTCTTTAAAGCTTCTCTGGTTTCTAAAAAGCATTCCAACATTCCAACTGTGCGTTTTAAAGGCTCTTCTGTCATGCTTAAAAATATTGTTTCAATGTCATTATGAACGAGAAAAAAAAAAATTTAAAACAACAAATCATTCTTCTACTGTGCAAGAGATGCTTGTATAAGCCTCTCTGACTCTGAAACGGCATGTTACAATGTTATTAAGAACTAGGTAAAATACAAAAGATAATAACCACTAAAACACTTTGCTAGAGTGTTTTAAACGTTTCTTTGAGCTTTAAACGCGTTTCTGAGCGTCTCTCATGCTTAACAATTCTGCTTCAATATCAGATGAAATATAGAAAAGTAAAGTTCAAAAACGACAAAACACTCTTTTACTGTGCAAGAAATGCTTGTTTAAGCATTTCTGGCTCTTATAAAGCATTTTGCAATGTCATTATGAACGAAGTCAAAGTAAAGTTTAAAAACACTAAAGCACTCAGAGACTGTGCTTTAAACGTTTGGTTAAGCTACTCTGACGCTTAAAAAGCATGTTCAAGAGTCATTTCGAACGAATTTAGTGATAAGTTTAAAACAACCAAAACCATTTATTACAGTTTATTAAATTCCTGTCTGAGCTTCTCTGACATTAAAAAAAACAATTTCAATTACATTATCAATGAATGCAACTAAACGTTTAAATACACTACAACACTCCTCTAGTGTGCTAGAAAGTGTTGTTTAAGCGTATTTGACTTTGAAACAGCAATCATCCACTGTGCTTGAAATGCTTCTTTAGGCTTTTCTGAAGCTTCAAAAGCATGTAGTTATGACATTATAAACGATCTGTTTCAACGTCATTTTAAACAAATTAAAAGAAAAAAAAAAAAAAAAAAACCTACTACAATACTCCTCTACTGTGCAACAAATGCATGTTTAAGCTTTTCTGACTCTGAGAATGCTTTGGCCAATGTGATAATGAACGAAATAAAATAAAAGATAATAACTACTGAAACACTCTATTATTCTGCAAGAAATGCTCTTTAAAGCTTCTCTGGCTCCTAAAAAGCATTCCAACATTCCAACTGTGTGTTTCAAAGGCTCTTCTGTCATGCTTAAAAATATTGTTTTAATGTCATTATGAACGAAAAAAAAAAGTTTTAAAACAACAAATCATTCTTCTACTGTGCAAGAGATGCTTGTATAAGCCTCTCTGACTCTGAAACAGCATGTTACAGTGTTATGAAGAACGAGGTAAAATACAAAAGATAATAACCACTAAAACACTACGCTAGAGTGTTTTAAACGTTTTTTTGAGCTTTAAACGCCTTTCTGAGGTCTCTCATGCTTAACAATTTTGCTTCAATATCAGATGAAAAATAGAAAAGTAAAGTTCAAAAACGACAAAACACTCTTTTACTGTGCAAGAAATGCTTGTTTAAGCTTTTCTGGCTCTTATAAAGCATTTTGCAATGTCATTATGAACGAAGTCAAAGTAAAGTTTAAAAACACTAAAAAACTCAGAGACTGTGCTTTAAACGTTTGGTTAAGCTACTCTGACGCTTAAAAAGCATGTTCAAGAGTCATTTTGAACGAATTTAGTGATAAGTTTAAAACAACCAAAACCATTTATTACAGTTTATTAAATTCCTGTCTGAGCTTCTCTGACATTAAAAAAACAATTTCAATTACATTATCAATGAATGCAACTAAACGTTTAAATACACTACAACACTACTCTAGTGTGCTAGAAAGTGTTGTTTAAGCGTATTTGACTTTGAAACAGCACTCATCCACTGTGCTTCAAATGCTTCTTTAAGCTTTTATGAGGCTTCAAAAGCATGTAGTTATGACATTATAAACGATCTGTTTCAATGTCATTTAAAACAAATTAAAAGAAATGGTAAAAAAATAAAAACCTACAAAAGTACTCCTCTACTGTGCAAAAAATGCATGTTTAAGCTTTTCTGACTCTGAGAACGCTTTGGCCAATGTGATAATGAACGAAATAAAAGAAAAGATAATAACTACTGAAACACTCTTTTATTCTGCAAGAAATGCTCTTTAAAACTTCTCTGGCTCCTAAACAGCATTCCAACATTCCAACTGTGTGTTTCAAAGGCTCTTCTGTCATGCTTAAAAATATTGTTTCAATGGCATTATGAACGAAGAAAAAAAAAGTTTTAAAACAACAAATCATTCTTCTACTGTGCAAGAGATGCTTGTATAAGCCTCTCTGACTCTGAAACGGCATGTTACAATGTTATTAAGAACTAGGTAAAATACAAAAGATAATAACCACTAAAACACTACGCTAGAGTGTTTTAAACGTTTCTTTGAGCTTTAAACGCGTTTCTGAGCGTCTCTCATGCTTAACAATTCTGCTTCAATATCAGATGAAATATAGAAAAGTAAAGTTCAAAAACGACAAAACACTCTTTTACTGTGCAAGAAATGCTTGTTTAAGCATTTCTGGCTCTTATAAAGCATTTTGCAATGTCATTATGAACGAAGTCAAAGTAAAGTTTAAAAACACTAAAGCACTCAGAGACTGTGCTTTAAACGTTTGGTTAAGCTACTCTGACGCTTAAAAAGCATGTTCAAGAGTCATTTCGAACGAATTTAGTGATAAGTTTAAAACAACCAAAACCATTTATTACAGTTTATTAAATTCCTGTCTGAGCTTCTCTGACATTAAAAAAAACAATTTCAATTACATTATCAATGAATGCAACTAAACGTTTAAATACACTACAACACTCCTCTAGTGTGCTAGAAAGTGTTGTTAAAGCGTATTTGACTTTGAAACAGCACTCATCCACTGTGCTTGAAATGCTTCTTTAAGCTTTTCTGAGGCTTCAAAAGCATGTAGTTATGACATTATAAACGATCTGTTTCAACGTCATTTTAAACAAATTAAAAGAAAAGATAAAAAATAAAAACCTACAAAAGTACTCCTCTACTGTGCAACAAATGCATGTTTAAGCTCTTCTGACTCTGAGAATGCTTTGGCCAATGTGATAATGAACGAAATAAAAGAAAAGATATTAACTACTGAAACACTCTTTTATTCTGCAAGAAATGCTCTTTAAAGCTTCTCTGGCTCCTAAAAAGCATTCCAACATTCCAACTGTGTGTTTCAAAGGCTCTTCTGTCATGCTTAAAAATACTGTTTTAATGTCATTATGAACGAAAAAAAAAAGTTTTAAAACAACAAATCATTCTTCTACTGTGCAAGAGATGCTTGTATAAGCCTCTCTGACTCTGAAACAGCATGTTACAATGTTATTAAGAACGAGGTAAAATACAAAAGATAATAACCACTAAAACACTACGCTAGAGTGTTTTAAATGTTTTTTTGAGCTTTAAACGCCTTTCTGAGGTCTCTCATGCTTAACAATTTTGCTTCAATATCAGATGAAAGATAGAAAAGTAAAGTTCAAAAACGACAAAACACTCTTTTACTGTGCAAGAAATTCTTGTTTAAGCTTTTCTGGCTCTTATAAAGCATTTTGCAATGTCATTATGAACGAAGTCAAAGTAAAGTTTAAAAACACTAAAGCACTCAGAGACTGTGCTTTAAACGTTTGGTTAAGCTACTCTGACGCTTAAAAAGCATGTTCAAGAGTCATTTTGAACGAATTTAGTGATAAGTTTAAAACAACCAAAACCATTTATTACAGTTTATTAAATTCCTGTCTGAGCTTCTCTGACATTAAAAAAACAATTTCAATTACATTATCAATGAATGCAACTAAACGTTTAAATACACTACAACACTCCTCTAGTGTGCTAGAAAGTGTTGTTTAAGCGTATTTGACTTTGAAACAGCACTCATCCACTGTGCTTGAAATGCTTCTTTAAGCTTTTCTGAGGCTTCAAAAGCATGTAGTTATGACATTATAAACGATCTGTTTCAACGTCATTTTAAACAAATTAAAAGAAAAGATAAAAAATAAAATCCTACTACTGTGCAACAAATGCATGTTTAAGCTTTTCTGACTCTGAGAATGCTTTGGCCAATGTGATAATGAACGAAATAAAAGAAAAGATATTAACTACTGAAACACTCTTTTATTCTGCAAGAAATGCTCTTTAAAGCTTCTCTGGCTCCTAAAAAGCATTCCAACATTCCAACTGTGTGTTTCAAAGGCTCTTCTGTCATGCTTAAAAATATTGTTTTAATGTCATTATGAACGAAAAAAAAAAGTTTTAAAACAACAAATCATTCTTCTACTGTGCAAGAGATGCTTGTATAAGCCTCTCTGACTCTGAAACAGCATGTTACAATGTTATGAAGAACGAGGTAAATTACAAAAGATAATAACCACTAAAACACTACGCTAGAGTGTTTTAAACGTTTTTTTGAGCTTTAAACGCCTTTCTGAGCGTCTCTCATGCTTAACAATTCTGCTTCAATGTCAGATGAAAAATAGAAAAGTAAAAATCAAAAACGACAAAACACTCTTTTACTATGCAAGAAATGCTTGTTTAAGCATTTCTGGCTCTTATAAAGCATTTTGCAATGTCATTATGAACGAAGTCAAAGTAAAGTTTAAAAACACTAAAGCACTCAGAGACTGTGCTTTAAACGTTTGGTTAAGCTACTCTGACGCTTAAAAAGCATGTTAAAGAGTCATTTCGAACGAATTTAGTGATAAGTTTAAAACAACCAAAACCATTTATTACAGTTTATTAAATTCCTGTCTGTGCTTCTCTGACATTAAAAAAACAATTTCAATTACATTATCAATGAATGCAACTAAACGTTTAAATACACTACAACACTACTCTAGTGTGCTAGAAAGTGTTGTTTAAGCGTATTTGACTTTGAAACAGCACTCATCCACTGTGCTTCAAATGCTTCTTTAAGCTTTTCTGAGGCTTCAAAAGCATGTAGTTATGACATTATAAACGATCTGTTTCAACGTCATTTTAAACAAATGAAAAGAAAAGATAAAAAATAAAAACCTACTAAAGTACTCCTCTACTTTGCAAAAAATGCATGTTTAAACCTTTTCTGACTCTGAGAATGCTTTGGCCAATGTGATAATGAACGAAATTAAAGAAAAGATAATAACTACTGAAACACTCTTTTATTCTACAAGAAATGCTCTTTAAAGCTTCTCTGGTTTCTAAAAAGTATTCCAACATTCCAACTGTGCGTTTTAAAGGCTCTTCTGTCATGCTTAAAAATATTGTTTCAATGTCATTATGAACGAGAAAAAAAAAAATTTCAAACAACAAATCATTCTTCTACTGTGCAAGAGATGCTTGTATAAGCCTCTCTGACTCTGAAACGGCATGTTACAATGTTATTAAGAACTAGGTAAAATACAAAAGATAATAACCACTAAAACACTACGCTAGAGTGTTTTAAACGTTTTTTTGAGCTTTAAACGCCTTTCTGAGGTCTCTCATGCTTAACAATTTTGCTTCAATATCAGATGAAAAATAGAAAAGTAAAGTTCAAAAACGACAAAACACTCTTTTACTGTGCAAGAAATGCTTGTTTAAGCTTTTCTGGCTCTTATAAAGCATTTTGCAATGTCATTATGAACGAAGTCAAAGTAAAGTTTAAAAACACTAAAAAACTCAGAGACTGTGCTTTAAACGTTTGGTTAAGCTACTCTGACGCTTAAAAAGCATGTTCAAGAGTCATTTTGAACGAATTTAGTGATAAGTTTAAAACAACCAAAACCATTTATTACAGTTTATTAAATTCCTGTCTGAGCTTCTCTGACATTAAAAAAACAATTTCAATTACATTATCAATGAATGCAACTAAACGTTTAAATACACTACAACACTCCTCTAGTGTGCTAGAAAGTGTTGTTTAAGCGTATTTGACTTTGAAACAGCACTCATCCACTGTGCTTGAAATGCTTCTTTAAGCTTTTCTGAGGCTTCAAAAGCATGTAGTTATGACATTATAAACGATCTGTTTCAATGTCATTTAAAACAAATTAAAAGAAATGGTAAAAAAATAAAAACCTACAAAAGTACTCCTCTACTGTGCAAAAAATGCATGTTTAAGCTTTTCTGACTCTGAGAACGCTTTGGCCAATGTGATAATGAACGAAATAAAAGAAAAGATAATAACTACTGAAACACTCTTTTATTCTGCAAGAAATGCTCTTTAAAACTTCTCTGGCTCCTAAACAGCATTCCAACATTCCAACTGTGTATTTCAAAGGCTCTTCTGTCATGCTTAAAAATATTGTTTCAATGGCATTATGAACGAAGAAAAAAAAAGTTTTAAAACAACAAATCATTCTTCTACTGTGCAAGAGATGCTTGTATAAGCCTCTCTGACTCTGAAACGGCATGTTACAATGTTATTAAGAACTAGGTAAAATACAAAAGATAATAACCACTAAAACACTACGCTAGAGTGTTTTAAACGTTTCTTTGAGCTTTAAACGCGTTTCTGAGCGTCTCTCATGCTTAACAATTCTGCTTCAATATCAGATGAAATATAGAAAAGTAAAGTTCAAAAACGACAAAACACTCTTTTACTGTGCAAGAAATGCTTGTTTAAGCATTTCTGGCTCTTATAAAGCATTTTGCAATGTCATTATGAACGAAGTCAAAGTAAAGTTTAAAAACACTAAAGCACTCAGAGACTGTGCTTTAAACGTTTGGTTAAGCTACTCTGACGCTTAAAAAGCATGTTCAAGAGTCATTTCGAACGAATTTAGTGATAAGTTTAAAACAACCAAAACCATTTATTACAGTTTATTAAATTCCTGTCTGAGCTTCTCTGACATTAAAAAAACAATTTCAATTACATTATCAATGAATGCAACTAAACGTTTAAATACACTACAACACTCCTCTAGTGTGCTAGAAAGTGTTGTTTAAGCGTATTTGACTTTGAAACAGCACTCATCCACTGTGCTTGAAATGCTTCTTTAAGCTTTTCTGAGGCTTCAAAAGCATGTAGTTATGACATTATAAACGATCTGTTTCAATGTCATTTAAAACAAATTAAAAGAAATGGTAAAAAAATAAAAACCTACAAAAGTACTCCTCTACTGTGCAAAAAATGCATGTTTAAGCTTTTCTGACTCTGAGAACGCTTTGGCCAATGTGATAATGAACGAAATAAAAGAAAAGATAATAACTACTGAAACACTCTTTTATTCTGCAAGAAATGCTCTTTAAAACTTCTCTGGCTCCTAAACAGCATTCCAACATTCCAACTGTGTATTTCAAAGGCTCTTCTGTCATGCTTAAAAATATTGTTTCAATGGCATTATGAACGAAGAAAAAAAAAGTTTTAAAACAACAAATCATTCTTCTACTGTGCAAGAGATGCTTGTATAAGCCTCTCTGACTCTGAAACGGCATGTTACAATGTTATTAAGAACTAGGTAAAATACAAAAGATAATAACCACTAAAACACTACGCTAGAGTGTTTTAAACGTTTCTTTGAGCTTTAAACGCGTTTCTGAGCGTCTCTCATGCTTAACAATTCTGCTTCAATATCAGATGAAATATAGAAAAGTAAAGTTCAAAAACGACAAAACACTCTTTTACTGTGCAAGAAATGCTTGTTTAAGCATTTCTGGCTCTTATAAAGCATTTTGCAATGTCATTATGAACGAAGTCAAAGTAAAGTTTAAAAACACTAAAGCACTCAGAGACTGTGCTTTAAACGTTTGGTTAAGCTACTCTGACGCTTAAAAAGCATGTTCAAGAGTCATTTCGAACGAATTTAGTGATAAGTTTAAAACAACCAAAACCATTTATTACAGTTTATTAAATTCCTGTCTGTGCTTCTCTGACATTAAAAAAACAATTTCAATTACATTATCAATGAATGCAACTAAACGTTTAAATACACTACAACACTACTCTAGTGTGCTAGAAAGTGTTGTTTAAGCGTATTTGACTTTGAAACAGCACTCATCCACTGTGCTTCAAATGCTTCTTTAAGCTTTTCTGAGGCTTCAAAAGCATGTAGTTATGACATTATAAACGATCTGTTTCAACGTCATTTTAAACAAATGAAAAGAAAAGATAAAAAATAAAAACCTACTAAAGTACTCCTCTACTTTGCAAAAAATGCATGTTTAAACCTTTTCTGACTCTGAGAATGCTTTGGCCAATGTGATAATGAACGAAATTAAAGAAAAGATAATAACTACTGAAACACTCTTTTATTCTGCAAGAAATGCTCTTTAAAGCTTCTCTGGTTTCTAAAAAGCATTCCAACATTCCAACTGTGCGTTTTAAAGGCTCTTCTGTCATGCTTAAAAATATTGTTTCAATGTCATTATGAACGAGAAAAAAAAAGTTTTAAAACAACAAATCATTCTTCTACTGTGCAAGAGATGCTTGTATAAGCCTCTCTGACTCTGAAACAGCATGTTACAATGTTATTAAGAACGAGGTAAAATACAAAAGATAATAACCACTAAAACACTTTGATAGAGTGTTTTAAACGTTTCTTTGAGCTTTAAACGCCTTTTCTGAGCGTCTCTCATGCTTAACAATTCTGCTTCAATATCAGATGAAAGATAGAAAAGTAAAGTTCAAAAACGACAAAACACTCTTTTACTGTGCAAGAAATGCTTGTTTAAGCATTTCTGGCTCTTATAAAGCATTTTGCAATGTCATTATGAACGAAGTCAAAGTAAAGTTTAAAAACACTAAAGCACTCAGAGACTGTGCTTTAAACGTTTGGTTAAGCTACTCTGACGCTTAAAAAGCATGTTTAAGAGTCATTTCGAACGAATTTAGTGATAAGTTTAAAACAACCAAAACCATTTATTACAGTTCATTAAACTCCTGTCTGAGCTTCTCTGACATTAAAAAAACAATTTCATTTACATTATCAATGAATGCAACGAAACGTTTAAATACACTACAACACTACTCTAGTGTGCTAGAAAGTTTTGTTAAAGCGTATTTGACTTTGAAACAGCACTCATCCACTGTGCTTGAAATGCTTCTTTAAGCTTTTCTGAGGCTTCAAAAGCATGTAGTTATGACATTATAAACGATCTGTTTCAACGTCATTTTAAACAAATTAAAAGAAAAGATAAAAAATAAAAACCTACAAAAGTACTCCTCTACTGTGCAACAAATACATGTTTAAGCTCTTCTGACTCTGAGAATGCTTTGGCCAATGTGATAATGAACGAAATAAAAGAAAAGATATTAACTACTGAAACACTCTTTTATTCTGCAAGAAATGCTCTTTAAAGCTTCTCTGGCTCCTAAAAAGCATTCCAACATTCCAACTGTGTGTTTCAAAGGCTCTTCTGTCATTCTTAAAAATACTGTTTTAATGTCATTATGAACGAAAAAAAAAAGTTTTAAAACAACAAATCATTCTTCTACTGTGCAAGAGATGCTTGTATAAGCCTCTCTGACTCTGAAACAGCATGTTACAATGTTATTAAGAACGAGGTAAAATACAAAAGATAATAACCACTAAAACACTACGCTAGAGTGTTTTAAATGTTTTTTTGAGCTTTAAACGCCTTTCTGAGGTCTCTCATGCTTAACAATTTTGCTTCAATATCAGATGAAAGATAGAAAAGTAAAGTTCAAAAACGACAAAACACTCTTTTACTGTGCAAGAAATGCTTGTTTAAGCTTTTCTAGCTCTTATAAAGCATTTTGCAATGTCATTATGAACGAAGTCAAAGTAAAGTTTAAAAACACTAAAGCACTCAGAGACTGTGCTTTAAACGTTTGGTTAAGCTACTCTGACGCTTAAAAAGCATGTTCAAGAGTCATTTTGAACGAATTTAGTGATAAGTTTAAAACAACCAAAACCATTTATTACAGTTTATTAAATTCCTGTCTGAGCTTCTCTGACATTAAAAAAACAATTTCAATTACATTATCAATGAATGCAACTAAACGTTTAAATACACTACAACACTCCTCTAGTGTGCTAGAAAGTGTTGTTTAAGCGTATTTGACTTTGAAACAGCACTCATCCACTGTGCTTCAAATGCTTCTTTAAGCTTTTCTGAGGCTTCAAAAGCATGTAGTTATGACATTATAAACGATCTGTTTCAACGTCATTTTAAACAAATTAAAAGAAAAGATAAAAAATAAAATCCTACTACTGTGCAACAAATGCATGTTTAAGCTTTTCTGACTCTGAGAATGCTTTGGCCAATGTGATAATGAACGAAATAAAAGAAAAGATAATAACTACTGAAACACTCTTTTATTCTGCAAGAAATGCTCTTTAAAGCTTCTCTGGCTCCTAAAAAGCATTCCAACATTCCAACTGTGTGTTTCAAAGGCTCTTCTGTCATGCTTAAAAATATTGTTTTAATGTCATTATGAACGAAAAAAAAAAGTTTTAAAACAACAAATCATTCTTCTACTGTGCAAGAGATGCTTGTATAAGCCTCTCTGACTCTGAAACAGCATGTTACAATGTTATGAAGAACGAGGTAAAATACAAAAGATAATAACCACTAAAACACTACGCTAGAGTGTTTTAAACGTTTTTTTGAGCTTTAAACGCCTTTCTGAGGTCTCTCATGCTTAACAATTTTGCTTCAATATCAGATGAAAAATAGAAAAGTAAGGTTCAAAAACGACAAAACACTCTTTTACTGTGCAAGAAATGCTTGTTTAAGCTTTTCTGGCTCTTATAAAGCATTTTGCAATGTCATTATGAACGAAGTCAAAGTAAAGTTTAAAAACACTAAAAAACTCAGAGACTGTGCTTTAAACGTTTGGTGAAGCTACTCTGACGCTTAAAAAGCATGTTCAAGAGTCATTTTGAACGAATTTAGTGATAAGTTTAAAACAACCAAAACCATTTATTACAGTTTATTAAATTCCTGTCTGAGCTTCTCTGACATTAAAAAAACAATTTCAATTACATTATCAATGAATGCAACTAAACGTTTAAATACACTACAACACTCCTCTAGTGTGCTAGAAAGTGTTGTTTAAGCGTATTTGACTTTGAAACAGCACTCATCCACTGTGCTTCAAATGCTTCTTTAAGCTTTTCTGAGGCTTCAAAAGCATGTAGTTATGACATTATAAACGATCTGTTTCAACGTCATTTTAAACAAATGAAAAGAAAAGATAAAAAATAAAAACCCACAAAAGTACTCCTCAACTTTGCAAAAGATGCATGTTTAACCTTTTCTGACTCTGAGAATGCTTTGGCCAATGTGATAATGAACGAAATAAAAGAAAAGATATTAACTACTGAAACACTCTTTTATTCTGCAAGAAATGCTCTTTAAAGCTTCTCTGGCTCCTAAAAAGCATTCCAACATTCCAACTGTGTGTTTCAAAGGCTCTTCTGTCATGCTTAAAAATACTGTTTTAATGTCATTATGAACGAAAAAAAAAAGTTTTAAAACAACAAATCATTCTTCTACTGTGCAAGAGATGCTTGTATAAGCCTCTCTGACTCTGAAACAGCATGTTACAATGTTATTAAGAACGAGGTAAAATACAAAAGATAATAACCACTAAAACACTACGCTAGAGTGTTTTAAATGTTTTTTTGAGCTTTAAACGCCTTTCTGAGGTCACTCATGCTTAACAATTTTGCTTCAATATCAGATGAAAGATAGAAAAGTAAAGTTCAAAAACGACAAAACACTCTTTTACTGTGCAAGAAATGCTTGTTTAAGCTTTTCTGGCTCTTATAAAGCATTTTGCAATGTCATTATGAACGAAGTCAAAGTAAAGTTTAAAAACACTAAAGCACTCAGAGACTGTGCTTTAAACGTCTGGTTAAGCTACTCTGACGCTTAAAAAGCATGTTCAAGAGTCATTTTGAACGAATTTAGTGATAAGTTTAAAACAACCAAAACCCTTTATTACAGTTTATTAAATTCCTGTCTGAGCTTCTCTGACATTAAAAAAACAATTTCAATTACATTATCAATGAATACAACTAAACGTTTAAATACACAACAACACTCCTCTAGTGTGCTAGAAAGTGTTGTTTAAGCGTATTTGACTTTGAAACAGCACTCATCCACTGTGCTTGAAATGCTTCTTTAAGCTTTTCTGAGGCTTCAAAAGCATGTAGTTATGACATTATAAACGATCTGTTTCAACGTCATTTTAAACAAATGAAAAGAAAAGATAAAAAATAAAAACCCACAAAAGTACTCCTCTACTTTGCAAAAGATGCATGTTTAACCTTTTCTGACTCTGAGAATGCTTTGGCCAATGTGATAATGAACGAAATAAAAGAAAAGATATTAACTACTGAAACACTCTTTTATTCTGCAAGAAATGCTCTTTAAAGCTTCTCTGGCTCCTAAAAAGCATTCCAACATTCCAACTGTGTGTTTCAAAGGCTCTTCTGTCATGCTTAAAAATACTGTTTTAATGTCATTATGAACGAAAAAAAAAAGTTTTAAAACAACAAATCATTCTTCTACTGTGCAAGAGATGCTTGTATAAGCCTCTCTGACTCTGAAACAGCATGTTACAATGTTATTAAGAACGAGGTAAAATACAAAAGATAATAACCACTAAAACACTACGCTAGAGTGTTTTAAATGTTTTTTTGAGCTTTAAACGCCTTTCTGAGGTCACTCATGCTTAACAATTTTGCTTCAATATCAGATGAAAGATAGAAAAGTAAAGTTCAAAAACGACAAAACACTCTTTTACTGTGCAAGAAATGCTTGTTTAAGCTTTTCTGGCTCTTATAAAGCATTTTGCAATGTCATTATGAACGAAGTCAAAGTAAAGTTTAAAAACACTAAAGCACTCAGAGACTGTGCTTTAAACGTCTGGTTAAGCTACTCTGACGCTTAAAAAGCATGTTCAAGAGTCATTTTGAACGAATTTAGTGATAAGTTTAAAACAACCAAAACCCTTTATTACAGTTTATTAAATTCCTGTCTGAGCTTCTCTGACATTAAAAAAACAATTTCAATTACATTATCAATGAATACAACTAAACGTTTAAATACACAACAACACTCCTCTAGTGTGCTAGAAAGTGTTGTTTAAGCGTATTTGACTTTGAAACAGCACTCATCCACTGTGCTTGAAATGCTTCTTTAAGCTTTTCTGAGGCTTCAAAAGCATGTAGTTATGACATTATAAACGATCTGTTTCAACGTCATTTTAAACAAATGAAAAGAAAAGATAAAAAATAAAAACCCACAAAAGTACTCCTCTACTTTGCAAAAGATGCATGTTTAACCTTTTCTGACTCTGAGAACGCTTTGGCCAATGTGATAATGAACGAAATAAAAGAAAAGATATTAACTACTGAAACACTCTTTTATTCTGCAAGAAATGCTCTTTAAAGCTTCTCTGGCTCCTAAAAAGCATTCCAACATTCCAACTGTGTGTTTCAAAGGCTCTTCTGTCATGCTTAAAAATACTGTTTTAATGTCATTATGAACGAAAAAAAAAAGTTTTAAAACAACAAATCATTCTTCTACTGTGCAAAAGATGCTTGCATAAGCCTCTCTGACTCTGAAACAGCATGTTACAATGTTATTAAGAACGAGGTAAAATACAAAAGATAATAACCACTAAAACACTACGCTAGAGTGTTTTAAATGTTTTTTTGAGCTTTAAACGCCTTTCTGAGGTCTCTCATGCTTAACAATTTTGCTTCAATATAAGATGAAAGATAGAAAAGTAAAGTTCAAAAACGACAAAACACTCTTTTACTGTGCAAGAAATGCTTGTTTAAGCTTTTCTGGCTCTTATAAAGCATTTTGCAATGTCATTATGAACGAAGTCAAAGTAAAGTTTAAAAACACTAAAGCACTCAGAGACTGTGCTTTAAACGTTTGGTTAAGCTACTCTGACGCTTAAAAAGCATGTTCAAGAGTCATTTTGAACGAATTTAGTGATAAGTTTAAAACAACCAAAACCATTTATTACAGTTTATTAAATTCCTGTCTGAGCTTCTCTGACATTAAAAAAACAATTTCAATTACATTATCAATGAATGCAACTAAACGTTTAAATACACTACAACACTCCTCTAGTGTGCTAGAAAGTGTTGTTTAAGCGTATTTGACTTTGAAACAGCACTCATCCACTGTGCTTCAAATGCTTCTTTAAGCTTTTCTGAGGCTTCAAAAGCATGTAGTTATGACATTATAAACGATCTGTTTCAACGTCATTTTAAACAAATGAAAAGAAAAGATAAAAAATAAAAACCCACAAAAGTACTCCTCAACTTTGCAAAAGATGCATGTTTAACCTTTTCTGACTCACTCTGACTCACTGAAACACTCTTTTATTCTGCAAGAAATGCTCTTTAAAGCTTCTCTGGCTCCTAAAAAGCATTCCAACATTCCAACTGTGTGTTTCAAAGGCTCTTCTGTCATGCTTAAAAATACTGTTTTAATGTCATTATGAACGAAAAAAAAAAGTTTTAAAACAACAAATCATTCTTCTACTGTGCAAGAGATGCTTGTATAAGCCTCTCTGACTCTGAAACAGCATGTTACAATGTTATTAAGAACGAGGTAAAATACAAAAGGTAATAACCACTAAAACACTACGCTAGAGTGTTTTAAATGTTTTTTTGAGCTTTAAACGCCTTTCTGAGCGTCTCTCATGCTTAACAATTTTGCTTCAATATCAGATGAAAGATAGAAAAGTAAAGTTCAAAAACGACAAAACACTCTTTTACTGTGCAAGAAATGCTTGTTTAAGCTTTTCTGGCTCTTATAAAGCATTTTGCAATGTCATTATGAACGAAGTCAAAGTAAAGTTTAAAAACACTAAAGCACTCAGAGACTGTGCTTTAAACGTCTGGTTAAGCTACTCTGACGCTTAAAAAGCATGTTCAAGAGTCATTTTGAACGAATTTAGTGATAAGTTTAAAACAACCAAAACCATTTATTACAGTTTATTAAATTCCTGTCTGAGCTTCTCTGACATTAAAAAAACAATTTCAATTACATTATCAATGAATGCAACTAAACGTTTAAATACACTACAACACTCCTCTAGTGTGCTAGAAAGTGTTGTTTAAGCGTATTTGACTTTGAAACAGCACTCATCCACTGTGCTTGAAATGCTTCTTTAAGCTTTTCTGAGGCTTCAAAAGCATGTAGTTATGACATTATAAACGATCTGTTTCAACGTCATTTTAAACAAATGAAAAGAAAAGATAAAAAATAAAAACCCACAAAAGTACTCCTCTACTTTGCAAAAGATGCATGTTTAACCTTTTCTGACTCTGAGAACGCTTTGGCCAATGTGATAATGAACGAAATAAAAGAAAAGATATTAACTACTGAAACACTCTTTTATTCTGCAAGAAATGCTCTTTAAAGCTTCTCTGGCTCCTAAAAAGCATTCCAACATTCCAACTGTGTGTTTCAAAGGCTCTTCTGTCATGCTTAAAAATACTGTTTTAATGTCATTATGAACGAAAAAAAAAAGTTTTAAAACAACAAATCATTCTTCTACTGTGCAAGAGATGCTTGCATAAGCCTCTCTGACTCTGAAACAGCATGTTACAATGTTATTAAGAACGAGGTAAAATACAAAAGATAATAACCACTAAAACACTACGCTAGAGTGTTTTAAATGTTTTTTTGAGCTTTAAACGCCTTTCTGAGGTCTCTCATGCTTAACAATTTTGCTTCAATATCAGATGAAAGATAGAAAAGTAAAGTTCAAAAACGACAAAACACTCTTTTACTGTGCAAGAAATGCTTGTTTAAGCTTTTCTGGCTCTTATAAAGCATTTTGCAATGTCATTATGAACGAAGTCAAAGTAAAGTTTAAAAACACTAAAGCACTCAGAGACTGTGCTTTAAACGTTTGGTTAAGATACTCTGACGCTTAAAAAGCATGTTCAAGAGTCATTTTGAACGAATTTAGTGATAAGTTTAAAACAACCAAAACCATTGATTACAGTTTATTAAATTCCTGTCTGAGCTTCTCTGACATTAAAAAAACAATTTCAATTACATTATCAATGAATGCAACTAAACGTTTAAATACACTACAACACTCCTCTAGTGTGCTAGAAAGTGTTGTTTAAGCGTATTTGACTTTGAAACAGCACTCATCCACTGTGCTTCAAATGCTTCTTTAAGCTTTTCTGAGGCTTCAAAAGCATGTAGTTATGACATTATAAACGATCTGTTTCAACGTCATTTTAAACAAATTAAAAGAAAAGATAAAAAATAAAATCCTACTACTGTGCAACAAATGCATGTTTAAGCTTTTCTGACTCTGAGAATGCTTTGGCCAATGTGATAATGAACGAAATAAAAGAAAAGATATTAACTACTGAAACACTCTTTTATTCTGCAAGAAATGCTCTTTAAAGCTTCTCTGGCTCCTAAAAAGCATTCCAACATTCCAACTGTGTGTTTCAAAGGCTCTTCTGTCATGCTTAAAAATATTGTTTCAATGTCATTATGAACGAAGAAAAAAAAAGTTTTAAAACAACAAATCATTCTTCTACTGTGCAAGAGATGCTTGTATAAGCCTCTCTGACTCTGAAACAGCATGTTACAATGTTATTAAGAACGAGGTAAAATACAAAAGATAATAACCACTAAAACAATTCGCTAGAGTGTTTTAAACGTTTCTTTGAGCTTTAAACGCCTTTCTGAGCGTCTCTCATGCTTAACAATTTTGCTTCAATATCAGATGAAAGATAGAAAAGTAAAGTTCAAAAACGACAAAACACTCTTTTACTGTGCAAGAAATGCTTGTTTAAGCTTTTCTGGATCTTATAAAGCATTTTGCAATGTCATTATGAACGAAGTCAAAGTAAAGTTTAAAAACACTAAAGCACTCAGAGACTGTGCTTTAAACGTTTGGTTAAGCTACTCTGACGCTTAAAAAGCATGTTCAAGAGTCATTTTGAACGAATTTAGTGATAAGTTTAAAACAACCAAAACCATTTATTACAGTTTATTAAATTCCTGTCTGAGCTTCTCTGACATTAAAAAAACAATTTCAATTACATTATCAATGAATGCAACTAAACGTTTAAATACACTACAACACTTCTCTAGTGTGCTAGAAAGTGTTGTTTAAGCGTATTTGACTTTGAAACAGCACTCATCCACTGTGCTTGAAATGCTTCTTTAAGCTTTTCTGAGGCTTCAAAAGCATGTAGTTATGACATTATAAACGATCTGTTTCAACGTCATTTTAAACAAATTAAAAGAAAAGATAAAAAATAAAATCCTACTACTGTGGAACAAATGCATGTTTAAGCTTTTCTGACTCTGAGAATGCTTTGGCCAATGTGATAATGAACGAAATAAAAGAAAAGATATTAACTACTGAAACACTCTTTTATTCTGCAAGAAATGCTCTTTAAAGCTTCTCTGGCTCCTAAAAAGCATTCCAACATTCCAACTGTGTGTTTCAAAGGCTCTTCTGTCATGCTTAAAAATATTGTTTTAATGTCATTATGAACGAAAAAAAAAAGTTTTAAAACAACAACCATTCTTCTACTGTGCAAGAGATGCTTGTATAAGCCTCTCTGACTCTGAAACAGCATGTTACAATGTTATTAAGAACGAGGTAAAATACAAAAGATAATAACCACTAAAACAATTTGCTAGAGTGTTTTAAACGTTTCTTTGAGCTTTAAACGCCTTTCTGAGCGTCTCTCATGCTTAATAATTCTGCTTCAATGTCAGATGAAATATAGAAAAGTAAGGTTCAAAAACGACAAAACACTCTTTTACTGTGCAAGAAATGCTTGTTTAAGCTTTTCTGGCTCTTATAAAGCATTTTGCAATGTCATTATGAACGAAGTCAAAGTAAAGTTTAAAAGCACTAAAGCACTCAGAGACTGTGCTTTAAACGTTTGGTTAAGCTACTCTGACACTTAAAAGGTATGTTCAAGAGTCATTTTGAACGAATTTAGTGATAAATTTACAACAACCAAAACCATTTATTACAGTTCATTAAACTCCTGTCTGAGCTTCTCTGACATTAAAAAAACAATTTCATTTACATTATCAATGAATGCAACGAAACGTTTAAATACACTACAACACTACTCTAGTGTGCTAAAAAGTGTTGTTAAAGCGTATTTGACTTTGAAACAGCACTCATCCACTGTGCTTGAAATGCTTCTTTAAGCTTTTCTGAGGCTTCAAAAGCATGTAGTTATGACATTATAAACGATCTGTTTCAACGTCATTTTAAACAAATTAAAAGAAAAGATAAAAAATAAAATCCTACTACTGTGCAACAAATGCATGTTTAAGCTTTTCTGACTCTGAGAATGCTTTGGCCAATGTGATAATGAACGAAATAAAAGAAAAGATATTAACTACTGAAACACTCTTTTATTCTGCAAGAAATGCTCTTTAAAGCTTCTCTGGCTCCTAAAAAGCATTCCAACATTCCAACTGTGTGTTTCAAAGGCTCTTCTGTCATGCTTAAAAATATTGTTTTAATGTCATTATGAACGAAAAAAAAAAGTTTTAAAACAACAACCATTCTTCTACTGTGCAAGAGATGCTTGTATAAGCCTCTCTGACTCTGAAACAGCATGTTACAATGTTATTAAGAACGAGGTAAAATACAAAAGATAATAACCACTAAAACAATTTGCTAGAGTGTTTTAAACGTTTCTTTGAGCTTTAAACGCCTTTCTGAGCGTCTCTCATGCTTAATAATTCTGCTTCAATGTCAGATGAAATATAGAAAAGTAAGGTTCAAAAACGACAAAACACTCTTTTACTGTGCAAGAAATGCTTGTTTAAGCTTTTCTGGCTCTTATAAAGCATTTTGCAATGTCATTATGAACGAAGTCAAAGTAAAGTTTAAAAGCACTAAAGCACTCAGAGACTGTGCTTTAAACGTTTGGTTAAGCTACTCTGACACTTAAAAGGTATGTTCAAGAGTCATTTTGAACGAATTTAGTGATAAATTTACAACAACCAAAACCATTTATTACAGTTCATTAAACTCCTGTCTGAGCTTCTCTGACATTAAAAAAACAATTTCATTTACATTATCAATGAATGCAACGAAACGTTTAAATACACTACAACACTACTCTAGTGTGCTAAAAAGTGTTGTTAAAGCGTATTTGACTTTGAAACAGCACTCATCCACTGTGCTTGAAATGCTTCTTTAAGCTTTTCTGAGGCTTCAAAAGCATGTAGTTATGACATTATAAACGATCTGTTTCAACGTCATTTTAAACAAATTAAAAGAAAAGATAAAAAATAAAAACCTACTAAAGTACTCCTCTACTTTGCAAAAAATGCATGTTTAAGCTTTTCTGACTCTGAGAATGCTTTGGCCAATGTGATAATGAACGAAATAAAGGAAAAGATAATAACTACTGAAACACTCTTTTATTCTGCAAGAAATGCTCTTTAAAGCTTCTCTGGCTCCTAAAAAGCATTCCAACATTCCAACTGTGTGTTTCAAAGGCTCTTCTGTCATGCTTAAAAATATTGTTTCAATGTCATTATGAACGAAGAAAAAAAAAAGTTTTAAAACAACAAATCATTCTTCTACTGTGCAAGAGATGCTTGTATAAGCCTCTCTGACTCTGAAACAGCATGTTACAATGTTATTAAGAACGAGGTAAAATACAAAAGATAATAACCACTAAAACAATTCGCTAGAGTGTTTTAAACGTTTCTTTGAGCTTTAAACGCCTTTCTGAGCGTCTCTCATGCTTAATAATTCTGCTTCAATGTCAGATGAAATATAGAAAAGTAAGGTTTAAAAACGACAAAACACTCTTTTACTGTGCAAGAAATGCTTGTTTAAGCTTTTCTGGCTCTTATAAAGCATTTTGCAATGTCATTATGAACGAAGTCAAAGTAAAGTTTAAAAACACTAAAGCACTCAGAGACTGTGCTTTAAACGTTTGGTTAAGCTACTCTGACACTTAAAAGGTATGTTCAAGAGTCATTTTGAACGAATTTAGTGATAAATTTACAACAACCAAAACCATTTATTACAGTTCATTAAACTCCTGTCTGAGCTTCTCTGACATTAAAAAAACAATTTCATTTACATTATCAATGAATGCAACGAAACGTTTAAATACACTACAACACTACTCTAGTGTGCTAGAAAGTGTTGTTAAAGCGTATTTGACTTTGAAACAGCACTCATCCACTGTGCTTGAAATGCTTCTTTAAGCTTTTCTGAGGCTTCAAAAGCATGTAGTTATGACATTATAAACGATCTGTTTCAACGTCATTTTAAACAAATGAAAAGAAAAGATAAAAAATAAAAACCTACTAAAGTACTCCTCTACTTTGCACAAAATGCATGTTTAAGCTTTTCTGACTCTGAGAATGCTTTGGCCAATGTGATAATGAACGAAATAAAGGAAAAGATAATAACTACTGAAACACTCTTTTATTCTGCAAGAAATGCTCTTTAAAGCTTCTCTGGCTCCTAAAAAGCATTCCAACATTCCAACTGTGTCTTTCAAAGGCTCTTCTGTCATGCTTAAAAATATTGTTTCAATGTCATTATGAACGAAGAAAAAAAAAGTTTTAAAACAACAAATCATTCTTCTACTGTGCAAGAGATGCTTGTATAAGCCTCTCTGACTCTGAAACAGCATGTTACAATGTTATTAAGAACGAGGTAAAATACAAAAGATAATAACCACTAAAACAATTCGCTAGAGTGTTTTAAACGTTTCTTTGAGCTTTAAACGCCTTTCAGAGCGTCTCTCATGCTTAATAATTCTGCTTCAATGTCAGATGAAATATAGAAAAGTAAGGTTCAAAAACGACAAAACACTCTTTTACTGTGCAAGAAATGCTTGTTTAAGCTTTTCTGGCTCTTATAAAGCATTTTGCAATGTCATTATGAACGAAGTCAAAGTAAAGTTTAAAAACACTAAAGCACTCAGAGACTGTGCTTTAAACGTTTGGTTAAGCTACTCTGACACTTAAAAGGCATGTTTAAGAGTCATTTTGAACGAATTTAGTGATAAATTTACAACAACCAAAACCATTTATTACAGTTCATTAAACTCCTGTCTGAGCTTCTCTGACATTAAAAAAACAATTTCAATTACATTATCAATGAATGCAACTAAACGTTTAAATACACTACAACACTCCTCTAGTGTGCTAGAAAGTGTTGTTTAAGCGTATTTGACTTTGAAACAGCACTCATCCACTGTGCTTGAAATGCTTCTTTAAGCTTTTCTGAGGCTTCAAAAGCATGTAGTTATGACATTATAAACGATCTGTTTCAACGTCATTTTAAACAAATTAAAAGAAAAGATAAAAAATAAAAACCTACTAAAGTACTCCTCTACTTTGCAAAAAATGCATGTTTAAGCTTTTCTGACTCTGAGAATGCTTTGGCCAATGTGATAATGAACGAAATAAAGGAAAAGATAATAACTACTGAAACACTCTTTTATTCTGCAAGAAATGCTCTTTAAAGCTTCTCTGGCTCCTAAAAAGCATTCCAACATTCCAACTGTGTCTTTCAAAGGCTCTTCTGTCATGCTTAAAAATATTGTTTCAATGTCATTATGAACGAAGAAAAAAAAAGTTTTAAAACAACAAATCATTCTTCTACTGTGCAAGAGATGCTTGTATAAGCCTCTCTGACTCTGAAACAGCATGTTACAATGTTATTAAGAACGAGGTAAAATACAAAAGATAATAACCACTAAAACAATTCGCTAGAGTGTTTTAAACGTTTCTTTGAGCTTTAAACGCCTTTCAGAGCGTCTCTCATGCTTAATAATTTTGCTTCAATGTCAGATGAAATATAGAAAAGTAAGGTTCAAAAACGACAAAACACTCTTTTACTGTGCAAGAAATGCTTGTTTAAGCTTTTCTGGCTCTTATAAAGCATTTTGCAATGTCATTATGAACGAAGTCAAAGTAAAGTTTAAAAACACTAAAGCACTCAGAGACTGTGCTTTAAACGTTTGGTTAAGCTACTCTGACACTTAAAAGGTATGTTCAAGAGTCATTTTGAACGAATTTAGTGATAAATTTACAACAACCAAAACCATTTATTACAGTTCATTAAACTCCTGTCTGAGCTTCTCTGACATTAAAAAAACAATTTCATTTACATTATCAATGAATGCAACGAAACGTTTAAATACACTACAACACTACTCTAGTGTGCTAGAAAGTGTTGTTAAAGCGTATTTGACTTTGAAACAGCACTCATCCACTGTGCTTGAAATGCTTCTTTAAGCTTTTCTGAGGCTTCAAAAGCATGTAGTTATGACATTATAAACGATCTGTTTCAACGTCATTTTAAACAAATTAAAAGAAAAGATAAAAAATAAAAACCTACTAAAGTACTCCTCTACTTTGCACAAAATGCATGTTTAAGCTTTTCTGACTCTGAGAATGCTTTGGCCAATGTGATAATGAACGAAATAAAGGAAAAGATAATAACTACTGAAACACTCTTTTATTCTGCAAGAAATGCTCTTTAAAGCTTCTCTGGCTCCTAAAAAGCATTCCAACATTCCAACTGTGTCTTTCAAAGGCTCTTCTGTCATGCTTAAAAATATTGTTTCAATGTCATTATGAACGAAGAAAAAAAAAGTTTTAAAACAACAAATCATTCTTCTACTGTGCAAGAGATGCTTGTATAAGCCTCTCTGACTCTGAAACAGCATGTTACAATGTTATTAAGAACGAGGTAAAATACAAAAGATAATAACCACTAAAACAATTCGCTAGAGTGTTTTAAACGTTTCTTTGAGCTTTAAACGCCTTTCTGAGCGTCTCTCATGCTTAATAATTCTGCTTCAATGTCAGATGAAATATAGAAAAGTAAGGTTCAAAAACGACAAAACACTCTTTTACTGTGCAAGAAATGCTTGTTTAAGCTTTTCTGACTCTGAGAATGCTTTGGCCAATGTGATAATGAACGAAATAAAGGAAAAGATAATAACTACTGAAACACTCTTTTATTCTGCAAGAAATGCTCTTTAAAGCTTCTCTGGCTCCTAAAAAGCATTCCAACATTCCAACTGTGTCTTTCAAAGGCTCTTCTGTCATGCTTAAAAATATTGTTTCAATGTCATTATGAACGAAGAAAAAAAAAGTTTTAAAACAACAAATCATTCTTCTACTGTGCAAGAGATGCTTGTATAAGCCTCTCTGACTCTGAAACAGCATGTTACAATGTTATTAAGAACGAGGTAAAATACAAAAGATAATAACCACTAAAACAATTCGCTAGAGTGTTTTAAACGTTTCTTTGAGCTTTAAACGCCTTTCAGAGCGTCTCTCATGCTTAATAATTCTGCTTCAATGTCAGATGAAATATAGAAAAGTAAGGTTCAAAAACGACAAAACACTCTTTTACTGTGCAAGAAATGCTTGTTTAAGCTTTTCTGGCTCTTATAAAGCATTTTGCAATGTCATTATGAACGAAGTCAAAGTAAAGTTTAAAAACACTAAAGCACTCAGAGACTGTGCTTTAAACGTTTGGTTAAGCTACTCTGACACTTAAAAGGCATGTTTAAGAGTCATTTTGAACGAATTTAGTGATAAATTTACAACAACCAAAACCATTTATTACAGTTCATTAAACTCCTGTCTGAGCTTCTCTGACATTAAAAAAACAATTTCATTTACATTATCAATGAATGCAACGAAACGTTTAAATACACTACAACACTACTCTAGTGTGCTAGAAAGTGTTGTTAAAGCGTATTTGACTTTGAAACAGCACTCATCCACTGTGCTTGAAATGCTTCTTTAAGCTTTTCTGAGGCTTCAAAAGCATGTAGTTATGACATTATAAACGATCTGTTTCAACGTCATTTTAAACAAATGAAAAGAAAAGATAAAAAATAAAAACCTACTAAAGTACTCCTCTACTTTGCACAAAATGCATGTTTAAGCTTTTCTGACTCTGAGAATGCTTTGGCCAATGTGATAATGAACGAAATAAAGGAAAAGATAATAACTACTGAAACACTCTTTTATTCTGCAAGAAATGCTCTTTAAAGCTTCTCTGGCTCCTAAAAAGCATTCCAACATTCCAACTGTGTCTTTCAAAGGCTCTTCTGTCATGCTTAAAAATATTGTTTCAATGTCATTATGAACGAAGAAAAAAAAAGTTTTAAAACAACAAATCATTCTTCTACTGTGCAAGAGATGCTTGTATAAGCCTCTCTGACTCTGAAACAGCATGTTACAATGTTATTAAGAACGAGGTAAAATACAAAAGATAATAACCACTAAAACAATTCGCTAGAGTGTTTTAAACGTTTCTTTGAGCTTTAAACGCCTTTCAGAGCGTCTCTCATGCTTAATAATTCTGCTTCAATGTCAGATGAAATATAGAAAAGTAAGGTTCAAAAACGACAAAACACTCTTTTACTGTGCAAGAAATGCTTGTTTAAGCTTTTCTGGCTCTTATAAAGCATTTTGCAATGTCATTATGAACGAAGTCAAAGTAAAGTTTAAAAACACTAAAGCACTCAGAGACTGTGCTTTAAACGTTTGGTTAAGCTACTCTGACACTTAAAAGGCATGTTTAAGAGTCATTTTGAACGAATTTAGTGATAAATTTACAACAACCAAAACCATTTATTACAGTTCATTAAACTCCTGTCTGAGCTTCTCTGACATTAAAAAAACAATTTCAATTACATTATCAATGAATGCAACTAAACGTTTAAATACACTACAACACTCCTCTAGTGTGCTAGAAAGTGTTGTTTAAGCGTATTTGACTTTGAAACAGCACTCATCCACTGTGCTTGAAATGCTTCTTTAAGCTTTTCTGAGGCTTCAAAAGCATGTAGTTATGACATTATAAACGATCTGTTTCAACGTCATTTTAAACAAATTAAAAGAAAAGATAAAAAATAAAAACCTACTAAAGTACTCCTCTACTTTGCAAAAAATGCATGTTTAAGCTTTTCTGACTCTGAGAATGCTTTGGCCAATGTGATAATGAACGAAATAAAGGAAAAGATAATAACTACTGAAACACTCTTTTATTCTGCAAGAAATGCTCTTTAAAGCTTCTCTGGCTCCTAAAAAGCATTCCAACATTCCAACTGTGTCTTTCAAAGGCTCTTCTGTCATGCTTAAAAATATTGTTTCAATGTCATTATGAACGAAGAAAAAAAAAGTTTTAAAACAACAAATCATTCTTCTACTGTGCAAGAGATGCTTGTATAAGCCTCTCTGACTCTGAAACAGCATGTTACAATGTTATTAAGAACGAGGTAAAATACAAAAGATAATAACCACTAAAACAATTCGCTAGAGTGTTTTAAACGTTTCTTTGAGCTTTAAACGCCTTTCAGAGCGTCTCTCATGCTTAATAATTTTGCTTCAATGTCAGATGAAATATAGAAAAGTAAGGTTCAAAAACGACAAAACACTCTTTTACTGTGCAAGAAATGCTTGTTTAAGCTTTTCTGGCTCTTATAAAGCATTTTGCAATGTCATTATGAACGAAGTCAAAGTAAAGTTTAAAAACACTAAAGCACTCAGAGACTGTGCTTTAAACGTTTGGTTAAGCTACTCTGACACTTAAAAGGTATGTTCAAGAGTCATTTTGAACGAATTTAGTGATAAATTTACAACAACCAAAACCATTTATTACAGTTCATTAAACTCCTGTCTGAGCTTCTCTGACATTAAAAAAACAATTTCATTTACATTATCAATGAATGCAACGAAACGTTTAAATACACTACAACACTACTCTAGTGTGCTAGAAAGTGTTGTTAAAGCGTATTTGACTTTGAAACAGCACTCATCCACTGTGCTTGAAATGCTTCTTTAAGCTTTTCTGAGGCTTCAAAAGCATGTAGTTATGACATTATAAACGATCTGTTTCAACGTCATTTTAAACAAATTAAAAGAAAAGATAAAAAATAAAAACCTACTAAAGTACTCCTCTACTTTGCACAAAATGCATGTTTAAGCTTTTCTGACTCTGAGAATGCTTTGGCCAATGTGATAATGAACGAAATAAAGGAAAAGATAATAACTACTGAAACACTCTTTTATTCTGCAAGAAATGCTCTTTAAAGCTTCTCTGGCTCCTAAAAAGCATTCCAACATTCCAACTGTGTCTTTCAAAGGCTCTTCTGTCATGCTTAAAAATATTGTTTCAATGTCATTATGAACGAAGAAAAAAAAAGTTTTAAAACAACAAATCATTCTTCTACTGTGCAAGAGATGCTTGTATAAGCCTCTCTGACTCTGAAACAGCATGTTACAATGTTATTAAGAACGAGGTAAAATACAAAAGATAATAACCACTAAAACAATTCGCTAGAGTGTTTTAAACGTTTCTTTGAGCTTTAAACGCCTTTCTGAGCGTCTCTCATGCTTAATAATTCTGCTTCAATGTCAGATGAAATATAGAAAAGTAAGGTTCAAAAACGACAAAACACTCTTTTACTGTGCAAGAAATGCTTGTTTAAGCTTTTCTGGCTCTTATAAAGCATTTTGCAATGTCATTATGAACGAAGTCAAAGTAAAGTTTAAAAACACTAAAGCACTCAGAGACTGTGCTTTAAACGTTTGGTTAAGCTACTCTGACACTTAAAAGGCATGTTTAAGAGTCATTTTGAACGAATTTAGTGATAAATTTACAACAACCAAAACCATTTATTACAGTTCATTAAACTCCTGTCTGAGCTTCTCTGACATTAAAAAAACAATTTCAATTACATTATCAATGAATGCAACTAAACGTTTAAATACACTACAACACTCCTCTAGTGTGCTAGAAAGTGTTGTTTAAGCGTATTTGACTTTGAAACAGCACTCATCCACTGTGCTTGAAATGCTTCTTTAAGCTTTTCTGAGGCTTCAAAAGCATGTAGTTATGACATTATAAACGATCTGTTTCAACGTCATTTTAAACAAATTAAAAGAAAAGATAAAAAATAAAAACCTACTAAAGTACTCCTCTACTTTGCAAAAAATGCATGTTTAAGCTTTTCTGACTCTGAGAATGCTTTGGCCAATGTGATAATGAACGAAATAAAGGAAAAGATAATAACTACTGAAACACTCTTTTATTCTGCAAGAAATGCTCTTTAAAGCTTCTCTGGCTCCTAAAAAGCATTCCAACATTCCAACTGTGTCTTTCAAAGGCTCTTCTGTCATGCTTAAAAATATTGTTTCAATGTCATTATGAACGAAGAAAAAAAAAGTTTTAAAACAACAAATCATTCTTCTACTGTGCAAGAGATGCTTGTATAAGCCTCTCTGACTCTGAAACAGCATGTTACAATGTTATTAAGAACGAGGTAAAATACAAAAGATAATAACCACTAAAACAATTCGCTAGAGTGTTTTAAACGTTTCTTTGAGCTTTAAACGCCTTTCAGAGCGTCTCTCATGCTTAATAATTCTGCTTCAATGTCAGATGAAATATAGAAAAGTAAGGTTCAAAAACGACAAAACACTCTTTTACTGTGCAAGAAATGCTTGTTTAAGCTTTTCTGGCTCTTATAAAGCATTTTGCAATGTCATTATGAACGAAGTCAAAGTAAAGTTTAAAAACACTAAAGCACTCAGAGACTGTGCTTTAAACGTTTGGTTAAGCTACTCTGACACTTAAAAGGCATGTTTAAGAGTCATTTTGAACGAATTTAGTGATAAATTTACAACAACCAAAACCATTTATTACAGTTCATTAAACTCCTGTCTGAGCTTCTCTGACATTAAAAAAACAATTTCAATTACATTATCAATGAATGCAACTAAACGTTTAAATACACTACAACACTCCTCTAGTGTGCTAGAAAGTGTTGTTTAAGCGTATTTGACTTTGAAACAGCACTCATCCACTGTGCTTGAAATGCTTCTTTAAGCTTTTCTGAGGCTTCAAAAGCATGTAGTTATGACATTATAAACGATCTGTTTCAACGTCATTTTAAACAAATTAAAAGAAAAGATAAAAAATAAAAACCTACGGGGCGCTAGAGAGCAGCACATGGAGTAGACGTGTTTTGTTGGAGCTCCTCCGCACTAGAGTTTTAAACTCAAATTTTCATCGTCTCTTACTTTAATTTTTAATATATGTTCAGCTTAATGTAAATCTAATTATCTTTGACCACGTTTGCTACAACGAGAACCTGAAATGCCACCTAAAACCTCGAAACAACCGAAGGACTCTCAACACTTAGCCTTAGCTTCGGATAACTCCGCTAGCGACGGGGCTAACCAAGAAACGAGTGATGAGGAGATACCGCTAATGTGGGAGAAGATCTCCAACAGAATACTGCAAACAATCAATGAAAGGTTTGACAAATTTGAACAGTCATTTCAACAGTTGCAAACAACATTACAGTCAGTAACTGAAAGGATGGAGGCAGCAGAGGGACAGATTACTGATCATGAGGCTCGTATCGGATCAGTAGAGGCAGCTCTAGCCGATGTACAGAAAGTGAATAAAGCCCTCAAGTGGAAGGTGGACGATTTAGAGGGCCGGTCGCGTCGTAATAACATTAAAATAGTCGGCATTCCGGAGGGAGAGGAGAAGGGAAAGCCCACTGAATTTGTAGCTGCCCTATTGCCCAATTTGTTGGGCGCCGCTCAGTTCAAGGAGCCGCTGATTGTTGATCGTGCTCATCGTATCCTTCAGCCCAAGCCTCCGGATGGAGCGAGACCCCGATCAATCATCGCACGAATTCACTTTTATAATGTGAAAGAACTGATCCTTCGACTTCGAAACGGCCGCAATCTGGATTATAACGGACACAAAGTATTCATTTTTCCGGACTACACGGCTGAAGTGATGGATCAAAGAAGGAAGTTCAGCGATGTTATGCGTGCACTGAGGGAGCTACAGGTGACCCACACTCTCCGATTCCCTGCTAAACTTTGTTTTCGGCACGGTGGTCAACTGAGGAGCTTCACTTCTCCTGCTGAAGCTGCAAAATTCATAGACACTGAACTGAGGCCAGCCTAAATGTGTGGTCATTACAAGGTTTCTCTTATTTTCATTCACACCTATAAGTAATAACTGTTTGTACATAATGGACATATAATAATAATTTCAACTTGCTCTTCAGATTGAGACGATGACACTTTAACAGATATGTTTGTTTCTCTGGTTGCGGGGAAGTCATCCAACTGGTGTAGGGTAGCTTTAGTTAAGCGGTGTTTTTTTTTGGTTTTGTTTCATCTCACCTGCTACTGTGTGCTTAGTGTTCCTGTCTACAAGGGTTAAATCAGTGCTTCTTTAAAGGAAGCTAACTGGGGTGGTTTAGGGGTGTAATGGGGGTTAATTACTGTTCAAGTTCCTGTTTGTTAACTTCTTATTCTTATTTTTTTTTTTTTTTTGTATGCTGTCGCGGAATATCTTTTCTCCAGGTTAAACTTCTTTAACTAATAATGATGGGGGTGGTATCACATTTGTTTCTTGGAACGTAAGAGGACTTGGTCATCCTGTTAAAAGAGGCAGAGTATTTTCGCATTTGAAATCACTAAAGGCTGATATAATTTTTCTCCAGGAGACCCATATAAATCCAATTCATCAGCGTAGATTGAGAGTTGGCTGGGTGTCTCAAGTTTTTCAGGCACCCTTTACGTCCAAAGCTAGAGGTGTCGCTATACTTTTTCGTAAAAATATTCCATTTCATTCCGATTCTGTTATCTCTGACCCACAGGGAAGGTACATTATTGTTTCAGGACATATAAACTCTTTTCCTTTGACCTTGATCAATGTATATGGTCCAAATTTTGATGACCCCAATTTTTTTCATAAAGTGTTTGACGCAATCCCGGACCACAATTCCACAAACATCATAATGGGTGGGGATTTTAATTGTTATCTAGATCCTTTTATGGACAGACTCTCTCAGAAACCTCCACCTTCAATAGCTTCAGTCAATGTGTTACACAATCTGTTAAAATTTAGAAATTTACTAGACATTTGGAGATTACTACATCCCACACATAAGGATTATTCTTTTTACTCACCTGTTCATAAATCATACACCAGGATAGATTACTTTTTTATAAGCTCTGGTCTTATATCCAATACTGTCAATGCCAAATATAACAACATTCTAATTTCTGATCACTGCCCAGTTACTCTTCAAATTCAATTTACTCTTCCTAAGCAAAATTATAAGTGGCGTTTTAATCCTTGTTTTCTTAAAGATTCAACATTCATGGAATTTATCACTTTAAAGCTTAATGAATTCATTGAAACTAATGACAATGGAGAAGTATCGGATTCGACTTTGTGGGAATCCCTGAAGGCTGTTATGAGAGGTCATATTATATCCTTTGAGTCTCGGAAAAAGAAAATTAATAATAGTCGTCTTTGGGAAATTGAAAAAGAACTCCCAATCCTCGAGCAAGTTTATAGAACTTCCCTCGCACAATCAGACTACAATCAAATTCTTAAACTTAAGTATGAGTACAATTCGATCTTGACCAAGCGGGTAGAGAATCTTCTACTTAAATTAAAACACAAGTATTTCGAACTTGGAGATAAACCTGAAAGGCTGTTGGCCAGACAGTTAAAAGGTATACAAGCCAAACAAGCAATTCACAAGATTAAATCTAAAGCTGGTGATCTTATCACTGATCCAAAACAGATAAACAATCGGTTTAGGGAATTTTATTCAGAATTATATGCTACAAATATCCGGGTAAGTGATACAGACTTTAGTACATTTTTTGACAGTTTGGACATCCCACAGCTACCAGAGGCCTGTAAAAATGATCTGGACTCCCCATTTTCTGAAACTGATATTTTGACAGCTATTCTAACTTTTCCAGCAGGTAAAGCTGCCGGTCCGGATGGATTTGGATGTGAATTCTTTAAAACCTTTCGTTATAAACTTGCCCCAATTATGTCAAGAATGATAAACGATTCTATCAAAAATAAGAAATTCCCTAATTCTTTATATGAAGCGAACATTTCTCTATTACTGAAAAAGGGTCAGGACGAATCAGACCCTGCCTCCTATAGGCCGATTGCTCTTTTAAATTTTGATCAAAAAGTGTTGACAAAAGTGCTGTCTCTTAGATTGGGAAAGCATATTTCAAATATAATTCACCCAGATCAGACAGGGTTTATCCCAGGTAGATTTTCATTTGGCAATGTACGTCTGCTCTTTAATATTCTTTATTCAGACAGAATAAAAGATGATACAGCCGGCATCATCTCCTTGGATGCACAAAAAGCGTTTGATCAGATAGAATGGCCATACATGTTTGAGGTACTCAAAAGATTTGGGTTTGGTGACTCTTTCATTGCATTGATTAGGATGCTTTATCTCTGCCCAACGTCATCTGTTATATCCAATGCGGACCTTTCCAGCCCCTTTGAATTACATCGTGGTGTCCGACAAGGCGACCCATTGTCGCCACTTCTTTTTGATTTAGCACTGGAACCACTAGCAATAGGGATTAGAAATCATCCGCATATTCACGGTATTAAAGTTGGAAGCATCGAAAGCTTGGTGAATCTATATGCGGATGATCTACTATTGTTCATTTCAGATCCGGCTGTTTCTGTACCTAATTTATTAAATTATATAGATTCTTTTGGCAAACTCTCGGGATACACAATAAATTGGAGTAAAAGTGAATTTATGTGCATTACTAAGAACCTCAGCCCCATCTTTCTGGGCACTTTACCGTTTAAAATAGTTGACCACTTTACATATCTTGGCATTAAAGTGCCGAAGGATCCTAAGCGTTTGTTTAAATTAAATTTCCTTCAGATGATCGACAAATTAAAAGCAAATATTGAGAGCTGGAGGTTACTTCCCTTATCAATGATCGGACGTATTAATGCTATAAAAATGGTTATTTTACCAAGATTTTTGTATCTTTTTCAAAATATCCCTATTTATCTTCCAGTGGCCTTTTTTAAACAGCTAGACACAATTGTATTATCTTTTGTATGGGCTTATAAAATACCACGTATTTCAAGAAGGCACCTACAAAAGCCTACTTCAGTAGGTGGTTTAGGACTACCTGTTTTTAAACATTATTATTGGGCAGCTAACGCTAGGGCACTCACTTACTGGCAGTGGGGGGTTCCAGGAGAACTACTGCTTGAGACTTCTCCATTATGGTTAAAAATAGAAACCCTATCTGTACCAAATTCTTCACTTCGCACCTTTTTGTTTTCAAAGACTAAGCTTGAGACTGAAACGATTGGCAAGAATTTTGTAGTAAGAACCTCTCTAAAGATTTTGAATCAAATAAAAAGTTCTCTCTCTTTACCACGGCTTTCCACACACATTTCAATTGCTTATAATCACCATTTTGTCCCATCACAACTTGATAATACATTTTCTACATGGAGAGAGAATGATCTTAAGTGCATTAAGGACCTATATATAGACAACAGTTTTGCATCTTTTGCTCAACTTAAAGAAAAATTTTGTCTTCCCCAGTCTAATTTTTTCCGTTACCTACAACTTAGACACTACGTTCAAAAAAATACGCCGTCCTTCCCAGAAATACCAGAAGAGCATACACTATATGAACTGTTTATTTCACATCCGGATTCTAGACATCTAGTCTCCCGTTTTGTCTCTGCTTTTACTTTGCCAGTAAGCACTGCATGTCTTAAAGAAAAATGGTCCACTGAGCTGGGAGAAACAATTTCTGAGGAAACTTGGGAAAAGTGCCTATCTGGAATCCATTGTTGTTCTATAAACTCTAGATATAGGCTTATTCAGTTTAAAATGCTCCATAGGTTTTATTTTTCCAAAACGAAATTGAATAGAATATATAGTTCAGTCTCCTCGGAATGTGATAGGTGCCATGTGTCTGAGGGGTCACTGTCCCATTTAATTTGGTTCTGCCCAGTGGTACAGGATTACTGGATTAATATCTTCAGCTGCTTTTCAAATGCCTTTAAAGTAGATATTGCCCCAGATCACAGGTTAGCTATTTTTGGGTATTCTGATAGAACCCTCCTCTTGCCCTCCACACAGCAGCAGGCTTTGATGGCTGGCATGGTTGCAGCCAAAAAGGTCATACTTTTGTCATGGAGGTCTCCGACTGCTCCATGTTATAAGAGATGGTTGAATGAGATGCTGTTTATCATACAAATGGATAAATTACATTATAGTGAGCTGAGAGCACAAAAACGCTTTTGGAGCACTTGGGGATCCTTCCTTGATAATCTAAACTGAGCCTGAGACTGATGCCAGACCCAGTTGAATTCATTATCTAATCTAAAACCTGGTCCAGAGAACTTATGTCTGACAGCAATATTTATTTATTTTCTGTATTTATTTATTTTTTTCTGTAATGTACTTTGTACTGTTATGTATGTTGTTGATGCTATTTTTGTGATATATTTTGAAAAATTCAAAATAAAATATTCAAAAAAAAAAAAAAAAAACCTACAAAAGTACTCCTCTACTGTGCAACAAAAGCATGTTTAAGCTCTTCTGACTCTGAGAATGCTTTGGCCAATGGGATAATGAACGAAATAAAAGAAAAGATAATAACTACTAAAACACTCTTTTATTCTGCAAGAAAGGCTCTTTAAAGCTTCTCTGGCTCCTAAAAAGCATTCCAACATTCCAACTGTGTGTTTCAAAGGCTCTTCTGTCATGCTTAAAAATATTGTTTCAATGTCATTATGAACGAAGAAAAAAAAAGTTTTAAAACAACAAATCATTCTTCTACTGTGCAAGAGATGCTTGTATAAGCCTCTCTGACTCTGAAACAGCATGTTACAATGTTATTAAGAACGAGGTAAAATACAAAAGATAATAACCACTAAAACAATTTGCTAGAGTGTTTTAAACGTTTCTTTGAGCTTTAAACGCCTTTCTGAGCGTCTCTCATGCTTAATAATTCTGCTTCAATGTCAGATGAAATATAGAAAAGTAAGGTTCAAAAACGACAAAACACTCTTTTACTGTGCAAGAAATGCTTGTTTAAGCTTTTCTGGCTCTTATAAAGCATTTTGCAATGTCATTATGAACGAAGTCAAAGTAAAGTTTAAAAACACTAAAGCACTCAGAGACTGTGCTTTAAACGTCTGGTTAAGCTACTCTGACGCTTAAAAGGCATGTTCAAGAGTCATTTTGAACGAATTTAGTGATAAGTTTAAAACAACCAAAACCATTTATTACAGTTCATTAAACTCCTGTCTGAGCTTCTCTGACATTAAAAAAACAATTTCATTTACATTATCAATGAATGCAACGAAACGTTTAAATACACTACAACACTACTCTAGTGTGCTAGAAAGTGTTGTTAAAGCGTATTTGACTTTGAAACAGCACTCATCCACTGTGCTTGAAATGCTTCTTTAAGCTTTTCTGAGGCTTCAAAAGCATGTAGTTATGACATTATAAACGATCTGTTTCAACGTCATTTTAAACAAATTAAAAGAAAAGATAAAAAATAAAAACCTACTAAAGTACTCCTCTACTTTGCAAAAAATGCATGTTTAAGCTTTTCTGACTCTGAGAATGCTTTGGCCAATGTGATAATGAACGAAATAAAGGAAAAGATAATAACTACTGAAACACTCTTTTATTCTGCAAGAAATGCTCTTTAAAGCTTCTCTGGCTCCTAAAAAGCATTCCAACATTCCAACTGTGTGTTTCAAAGGCTCTTCTGTCATGCTTAAAAATATTGTTTCAATGTCATTATAAACGAAGAAAAAAAAAGTTTTAAAACAACAAATCATTCTTCTACTGTGCAAGAGATGCTTGTATAAGCCTCTCTGACTCTGAAACAGCATGTTACAATGTTATTAAGAACGAGGTAAAATACAAAAGATAATAACCACTAAAACAATTTGCTAGAGTGTTTTAAACGTTTCTTTGAGCTTTAAACGCCTTTCTGAGCGTCTCTCATGCTTAATAATTCTGCTTCAATGTCAGATGAAATATAGAAAAGTAAGGTTCAAAAACGACAAAACACTCTTTTACTGTGCAAGAAATGCTTGTTTAAGCTTTTCTGGCTCTTATAAAGCATTTTGCAATGTCATTATGAACGAAGTCAAAGTAAAGTTTAAAAACACTAAAGCACTCAGAGACTGTGCTTTAAACGTCTGGTTAAGCTACTCTGACGCTTAAAAGGCATGTTCAAGAGTCATTTTGAACGAATTTAGTGATAAGTTTAAAACAACCAAAACCATTTATTACAGTTCATTAAACTCCTGTCTGAGCTTCTCTGACATTAAAAAAACAATTTCATTTACATTATCAATGAATGCAACGAAACGTTTAAATACACTACAACACTACTCTAGTGTGCTAGAAAGTGTTGTTAAAGTGTATTTGACTTTGAAACAGCACTCATCCACTGTGCTTGAAATGCTTCTTTAAGCTTTTCTGAGGCTTCAAAAGCATGTAGTTATGACATTATAAACGATCTGTTTCAACGTCATTTTAAACAAATTAAAAGAAAAGATAAAAAATAAAAACCTACTAAAGTACTCCTCTACTGTGCAACAAATGCATGTTTAAGCTTTTCTGACTCTGAGAATGCTTTGGCCAATGTGATAATGAACGAAATAAAAGAAAAGATAATAACTACTGAAACACTCTTTTATTCTGCAAGAAATGCTCTTTAAAGCTTCTCTGGCTCCTAAAAAGCATTCCAACATTCCAACTGTGTGTTTCAAAGGCTCTTCTGTCATGCTTAAAAATATTGTTTTAATGTCATTATGAACGAAAAAAAAAAGTTTTAAAACAACAAATCATTCTTCTACTGTGCAAGAGATGCTTGTATAAGCCTCTCTGACTCTGAAACAGCATGTTACAATGTTATGAAGAACGAGGTAAAATACAAAAGATAATAACCACTAAAACACTTTGCTACAGTGTTTTAAACGTTTCTTTGAGCTTTAAACGCCTTTTCTCAGCGTCTCTCATGCTTAACAATTCTGCTTCAATGTCAGATGAAAAATAGAAAAGTAAAAATCAAAAACGACAAAACACTCTTTTACTGTGCAAGAAATGCTTGTTTAAGCTTTTCTGGCTCTTATAAAGCATTTTGCAATGTCATTATGAACGAAGTCAAAGTAAAGTTTAAAAACACTAATGCACTCAGAGACTGTGCTTTAAACGTTTGGTTAAGCTACGCTGACGCTTAAAAAGCATGTTCAAGAGTCATTTCGAACGAATTTAGTGACAAGTTTAAAACAACCAAAACCATTTATTACAGTTTATTAAATTCCTGTCTGAGCTTCTCTGACATTAAAAAAACAATTTCA
The DNA here is from genome assembly GCF_030014385.1 of Trichomycterus rosablanca. Taxonomy (NCBI): domain Eukaryota; kingdom Metazoa; phylum Chordata; class Actinopteri; order Siluriformes; family Trichomycteridae; genus Trichomycterus; species Trichomycterus rosablanca. Next base: position 164,849 of record NW_026946950.1, on the reverse strand, counting down.
ATTACATTATCAATGAATGCAACTAAACGTTTAAATACACTACAACACTCCTCTAGTGTGCTAGAAAGTGTTGTTTAAGCGTATTTGACTTTGAAACAGCACTCATCCACTGTGCTTGAAATGCTTCTTTAAGCTTTTCTGAGGCTTCAAAAGCATGTAGTTATGACATTATAAACGATCTGTTTCAACGTCATTTTAAACAAATTAAAAGAAAAGATAAAAAATAAAAACCTACAAAAGTACTCCTCTACTTTGCAAAAGATGCATGTTTAACCTTTTCTGACTCTGAGAACGCTTTGGCCAATGTGATAATGAACGAAATAAAAGAAAAGATATTAACTACTGAAACACTCTTTTATTCTGCAAGAAATGCTCTTTAAAGCTTCTCTGGCTCCTAAAAAGCATTCCAACATTCCAACTGTGTGTTTCAAAGGCTCTTCTGTCATGCTTAAAAATACTGTTTTAATGTCATTATGAACGAAAAAAAAAGTTTTAAAACAACAAATCATTCTTCTACTGTGCAAGAGATGCTTGTATAAGCCTCTCTGACTCTGAAACAGCATGTTATTAAGAACGAGGTAAAATACAAAAGATAATAACCACTAAAACACTACGCTAGAGTGTTTTAAACGTTTCTTTGAGCTTTAAACGCCTTTCTGAGGTCTCTCATGCTTAACAATTTTGCTTCAATATCAGATGAAAGATAGAAAAGTAAAGTTCAAAAACGACAAAACACTCTTTTACTGTGCAAGAAATGCTTGTTTAAGCTTTTCTGGCTCTTATAAAGCATTTTGCAATGTCATTATGAACGAAGTCAAAGTAAAGTTTAAAAACACTAAAGCACTCAGAGACTGTGCTTTAAACGTTTGGCTAAGCTACTCTGACGCTTAAAAAGCATGTTCAAGAGTCATTTCGAACGAATTTAGTGATAAGTTTAAAACAACCAAAACCATTTATTACAGTTTATTAAATTCCTGTCTGAGCTTCTCTGACATTAAAAAAACAATTTCAATTACATTATCAATGAATGCAACTAAACGTTTAAATACACTACAACACTCCTCTAGTGTGCTAGAAAGTGTTGTTTAAGCGTATTTGACTTTGAAACAGCACTCATCCACTGTGCTTGAAATGCTTCTTTAAGCTTTTCTGAGGCTTCAAAAGCATGTAGTTATGACATTATAAACGATCTGTTTCAACGTCATTTTAAACAAATTAAAAGAAAAGATAAAAAATAAAATCCTACTACTGTGCAACAAACGCATGTTTAAGCTTTTCTGACTCTGAGAATGCTTTGGCCAATGTGATAATGAACGAAATAAAAGAAAAGATATTAACTACTGAAACACTCTTTTATTCTGCAAGAAATGCTCTTTAAAGCTTCTCTGGCTCCTAAAAAGCATTCCAACATTCCAACTGTGTGTTTCAAAGGCTCTTCTGTCATGCTTAAAAATATTGTTTTATTGTCATTATGAACGAAAAAAAAAAGTTTTAAAACAACAAATCATTCTTCTACTGTGCAAGAGATGCTTGTATAAGCCTCTCTGACTCTGAAACAGCATGTTACAATGTTATGAAGAACGAGGTAAAATACAAAAGATAATAACCACTAAAACACTACGCTAGAGTGTTTTAAACGTTTCTTTGAGCTTTAAACGCCTTTCTGAGCGTCTCTCATGCTTAACAATTTTGCTTCAATATCAGATGAAAGATAGAAAAGTAAAGTTCAAAAACGACAAAACACTCTTTTACTGTGCAAGAAATGCTTGTTTAAGCTTTTCTGGATCTTATAAAGCATTTTGCAATGTCATTATGAACGAAGTCAAAGTAAAGTTTAAAAACACTAAAGCACTCAGAGACTGTGCTTTAAACGTTTGGTTAAGCTACTCTGACGCTTAAAAAGCATGTTCAAGAGTCAATTTGAACGAATTTAGTGATAAGTTTAAAACAACCAAAACCATTTATTACAGTTCATTAAACTCCTGTCTGAGCTTCTCTGACATTAAAAAAACAATTTCAATTACATTATCAATGAATGCAACTAAACGTTTAAATACACTACAACACTCCTCTAGTGTGCTAGAAAGTGTTGTTTAAGCGTATTTGACTTTGAAACAGCACTCATCCACTGTGCTTGAAATGCTTCTTTAAGCTTTTCTGAGGCTTCAAAAGCATGTAGTTATGACATTATAAACGATCTGTTTCAACGTCATTTTAAACAAATTAAAAGAAAAGATAAAAAATAAAAACCTACAAAAGTACTCCTCTACTTTGCAAAAGATGCATGTTTAACCTTTTCTGACTCTGAGAACGCTTTGGCCAATGTGATAATGAACGAAATAAAAGAAAAGATATTAACTACTGAAACACTCTTTTATTCTGCAAGAAATGCTCTTTAAAGCTTCTCTGGCTCCTAAAAAGCATTCCAACATTCCAACTGTGTGTTTCAAAGGCTCTTCTGTCATGCTTAAAAATACTGTTTTAATGTCATTATGAACGAAAAAAAAAAGTTTTAAAACAACAAATCATTCTTCTACTGTGCAAGAGATGCTTGTATAAGCCTCTCTGACTCTGAAACAGCATGTTACAATGTTATTAAGAACGAGGTAAAATACAAAAGATAATAACCACTAAAACACTACGCTAGAGTGTTTTAAACGTTTCTTTGAGCTTTAAACGCCTTTCTGAGGTCTCTCATGCTTAACAATTTTGCTTCAATATCAGATGAAAGATAGAAAAGTAAAGTTCAAAAACGACAAAACACTCTTTTACTGTGCAAGAAATGCTTGTTTAGGCTTTTCTGGATCTTATAAAGCATTTTGCAATGTCATTATGAACGAAGTCAAAGTAAAGTTTAAAAACACTAAAGCACTCAGAGACTGTGCTTTAAACGTTTGGCTAAGCTACTCTGACGCTTAAAAAGCATGTTCAAGAGTCATTTTGAACGAATTTAGTGATAAGTTTAAAACAACCAAAACCATTTATTACAGTTTATTAAATTCCTGTCTGAGCTTCTCTGACATTAAAAAAACAATTTCAATTACATTATCAATGAATGCAACCAAACGTTTAAATACACTACAACACTCCTCTAGTGTGCTAGAAAGTGTTGTTTAAGCGTATTTGACTTTGAAACAGCACTCATCCACTGTGCTTGAAATGCTTCTTTAAGCTTTTCTGAGGCTTCAAAAGCATGTAGTTATGACATTATAAACGATCTGTTTCAACGTCATTTTAAACAAATTAAAAGAAAAGATAAAAAATAAAATCCTACTACTGTGCAACAAATGCATGTTTAAGCTTTTCTGACTCTGAGAATGCTTTGGCCAATGTGATAATGAACGAAATAAAAGAAAAGATATTAACTACTGAAACACTCTTTTATTCTGCAAGAAATGCTCTTTAAAGCTTCTCTGGCTCCTAAAAAGCATTCCAACATTCCAACTGTGTGTTTCAAAGGCTCTTCTGTCATGCTTAAAAATATTGTTTTAATGTCATTATGAACGAAAATAAAAAGTTTTAAAACAACAAATCATTCTTCTACCTGTGCAAGAGATGCTTGTATAAGCCTCTCTGACTCTGAAACAGCATGTTACAATGTTATGAAGAACGAGGTAAAATACAAAAGATAATAACCACTAAAACACTACGCTAGAGTGTTTTAAACGTTTCTTTGAGCTTTAAACGCCTTTCTGAGCGTCTCTCATGCTTAACAATTTTGCTTCAATATCAGATGAAAGATAGAAAAGTAAAGTTCAAAAACGACAAAACACTCTTTTACTGTGCAAGAAATGCTTGTTTAGGCTTTTCTGGATCTTATAAAGCATTTTGCAATGTCATTATGAACGAAGTCAAAGTAAAGTTTAAAAACACTAAAGCACTCAGAGACTGTGCTTTAAACGTTTGGTTAAGCTACTCTGACGCTGAAAAAGCATGTTCAAGAGTCATTTTGAACGAATTTAGTGATAAGTTTAAAACAACCAAAACCATTTATTACAGTTTATTAAATTCCTGTCTGAGCTTCTCTGACATTAAAAAAACAATTTCAATTACAATATCAATGAATGCAACTAAACGTTTAAATACACTACAACACTACTCTAGTGTGCTAGAAAGTGTTGTTAAAGCGTATTTGACTTTGAAACAGCACTCATCCACTGTGCTTGAAATGCTTCTTTAAGCTTTTCTGAGGCTTCAAAAGCATGTAGTTATGACATTATAAACGATCTGTTTCAACGTCATTTTAAACAAATTAAAAGAAAAGATAAAAAATAAAATCCTACTACTGTGCAACAAATGCATGTTTAAGCTTTTCTGACTCTGAGAATGCTTTGGCCAATGTGATAATGAACGAAATAAAGGAAAAGATAATAACTACTGAAACACTCTTTTATTCTGCAAGAAATGCTCTTTAAAGCTTCTCTGGCTCCTAAAAAGCATTCCAACATTCCAACTGTGTGTTTCAAAGGCTCTTCTGTCATGCTTAAAAATATTGTTTCAATGTCATTATGAACGAAGAAAAAAAAAGTTTTAAAACAACAAATCATTCTTCTACTGTGCAAGAGATGCTTGTATAAGCCTCTCTGACTCTGAAACAGCATGTTACAATGTTATTAAGAACGAGGTAAAATACAAAAGATAATAACCACTAAAACAATTCGCTAGAGTGTTTTAAACGTTTCTTTGAGCTTTAAACGCCTTTCTGAGCGTCTCTCATGCTTAATAATTCTGCTTCAATGTCAGATGAAATATAGAAAAGTAAGGTTCAAAAACGACAAAACACTCTTTTACTGTGCAAGAAATGCTTGTTTAAGCTTTTCTGGCTCTTATAAAGCATTTTGCAATGTCATTATGAACGAAGTCAAAGTAAAGTTTAAAAACACTAAAGCACTCAGAGACTGTGCTTTAAACGTCTGGTTAAGCTACTCTGACGCTTAAAAGGCATGTTCAAGAGTCATTTTGAACGAATTTAGTGATAAATTTACAACAACCAAAACCATTTATTACAGTTCATTAAACTCCTGTCTGAGCTTCTCTGACATTAAAAAAACAATTTCAATTACATTATCAATGAATGCAACTAAACGTTTAAATACACTACAACACTCCTCTAGTGTGCTAGAAAGTGTTGTTTAAGCGTATTTGACTTTGAAACAGCACTCATCCACTGTGCTTGAAATGCTTCTTTAAGCTTTTCTGAGGCTTCAAAAGCATGTAGTTATGACATTATAAACGATCTGTTTCAACGTCATTTTAAACAAATTAAAAGAAAAGATAAAAAATAAAAATCTACAAAAGTACTCCTCTACTTTGCAAAAGATGCATGTTTAACCTTTTCTGACTCTGATAACGCTTTGGCCAATGTGATAATGAACGAAATAAAAGAAAAGATATTAACTACTGAAACACTCTTTTATTCTGCAAGAAATGCTCTTTAAAGCTTCTCTGGCTCCTAAAAAGCATTCCAACATTCCAACTGTGTGTTTCAAAGGCTCTTCTGTCATGCTTAAAAATACTGTTTTAATGTCATTATGAACGAAAAAAAAAAGTTTTAAAACAACAAATCATTCTTCTACTGTGCAAGAGATGCTTGTATAAGCCTCTCTGACTCTGAAACAGCATGTTACAATGTTATTAAGAACGAGGTAAAATACAAAAGATAATAACCACTAAAACACTACGCTAGAGTGTTTTAAACGTTTCTTTGAGCTTTAAACGCCTTTCTGAGGTCTCTCATGCTTAACAATTTTGCTTCAATATCAGATGAAAGATAGAAAAGTAAAGTTCAAAAACGACAAAACACTCTTTTACTGTGCAAGAAATGCTTGTTTAGGCTTTTCTGGATCTTATAAAGCATTTTGCAATGTCATTATGAACGAAGTCAAAGTAAAGTTTAAAAACACTAAAGCACTCAGAGACTGTGCTTTAAACGTTTGGCTAAGCTACTCTGACGCTTAAAAAGCATGTTCAAGAGTCATTTTGAACGAATTTAGTGATAAGTTTAAAACAACCAAAACCATTTATTACAGTTTATTAAATTCCTGTCTGAGCTTCTCTGACATTAAAAAAACAATTTCAATTACATTATCAATGAATGCAACCAAACGTTTAAATACACTACAACACTCCTCTAGTGTGCTAGAAAGTGTTGTTTAAGCGTATTTGACTTTGAAACAGCACTCATCCACTGTGCTTGAAATGCTTCTTTAAGCTTTTCTGAGGCTTCAAAAGCATGTAGTTATGACATTATAAACGATCTGTTTCAACGTCATTTTAAACAAATTAAAAGAAAAGATAAAAAATAAAATCCTACTACTGTGCAACAAATGCATGTTTAAGCTTTTCTGACTCTGAGAATGCTTTGGCCAATGTGATAATGAACGAAATAAAAGAAAAGATATTAACTACTGAAACACTCTTTTATTCTGCAAGAAATGCTCTTTAAAGCTTCTCTGGCTCCTAAAAAGCATTCCAACATTCCAACTGTGTGTTTCAAAGGCTCTTCTGTCATGCTTAAAAATATTGTTTTAATGTCATTATGAACGAAAATAAAAAGTTTTAAAACAACAAATCATTCTTCTACCTGTGCAAGAGATGCTTGTATAAGCCTCTCTGACTCTGAAACAGCATGTTACAATGTTATGAAGAACGAGGTAAAATACAAAAGATAATAACCACTAAAACACTACGCTAGAGTGTTTTAAACGTTTCTTTGAGCTTTAAACGCCTTTCTGAGCGTCTCTCATGCTTAACAATTTTGCTTCAATATCAGATGAAAGATAGAAAAGTAAAGTTCAAAAACGACAAAACACTCTTTTACTGTGCAAGAAATGCTTGTTTAGGCTTTTCTGGATCTTATAAAGCATTTTGCAATGTCATTATGAACGAAGTCAAAGTAAAGTTTAAAAACACTAAAGCACTCAGAGACTGTGCTTTAAACGTTTGGTTAAGCTACTCTGACGCTGAAAAAGCATGTTCAAGAGTCATTTTGAACGAATTTAGTGATAAGTTTAAAACAACCAAAACCATTTATTACAGTTTATTAAATTCCTGTCTGAGCTTCTCTGACATTAAAAAAACAATTTCAATTACAATATCAATGAATGCAACTAAACGTTTAAATACACTACAACACTACTCTAGTGTGCTAGAAAGTGTTGTTAAAGCGTATTTGACTTTGAAACAGCACTCATCCACTGTGCTTGAAATGCTTCTTTAAGCTTTTCTGAGGCTTCAAAAGCATGTAGTTATGACATTATAAACGATCTGTTTCAACGTCATTTTAAACAAATTAAAAGAAAAGATAAAAAATAAAATCCTACTACTGTGCAACAAATGCATGTTTAAGCTTTTCTGACTCTGAGAATGCTTTGGCCAATGTGATAATGAACGAAATAAAGGAAAAGATAATAACTACTGAAACACTCTTTTATTCTGCAAGAAATGCTCTTTAAAGCTTCTCTGGCTCCTAAAAAGCATTCCAACATTCCAACTGTGTGTTTCAAAGGCTCTTCTGTCATGCTTAAAAATATTGTTTCAATGTCATTATGAACGAAGAAAAAAAAAGTTTTAAAACAACAAATCATTCTTCTACTGTGCAAGAGATGCTTGTATAAGCCTCTCTGACTCTGAAACAGCATGTTACAATGTTATTAAGAACGAGGTAAAATACAAAAGATAATAACCACTAAAACAATTCGCTAGAGTGTTTTAAACGTTTCTTTGAGCTTTAAACGCCTTTCTGAGCGTCTCTCATGCTTAATAATTCTGCTTCAATGTCAGATGAAATATAGAAAAGTAAGGTTCAAAAACGACAAAACACTCTTTTACTGTGCAAGAAATGCTTGTTTAAGCTTTTCTGGCTCTTATAAAGCATTTTGCAATGTCATTATGAACGAAGTCAAAGTAAAGTTTAAAAACACTAAAGCACTCAGAGACTGTGCTTTAAACGTCTGGTTAAGCTACTCTGACGCTTAAAAGGCATGTTCAAGAGTCATTTTGAACGAATTTAGTGATAAATTTACAACAACCAAAACCATTTATTACAGTTCATTAAACTCCTGTCTGAGCTTCTCTGACATTAAAAAAACAATTTCAATTACATTATCAATGAATGCAACTAAACGTTTAAATACACTACAACACTCCTCTAGTGTGCTAGAAAGTGTTGTTTAAGCGTATTTGACTTTGAAACAGCACTCATCCACTGTGCTTGAAATGCTTCTTTAAGCTTTTCTGAGGCTTCAAAAGCATGTAGTTATGACATTATAAACGATCTGTTTCAACGTCATTTTAAACAAATTAAAAGAAAAGATAAAAAATAAAATCCTACTACTGTGCAACAAATGCATGTTTAAGCTTTTCTGACTCTGAGAATGCTTTGGCCAATGTGATAATGAACGAAATAAAAGAAAAGATATTAACTACTGAAACACTCTTTTATTCTGCAAGAAATGCTCTTTAAAGCTTCTCTGGCTCCTAAAAAGCATTCCAACATTCCAACTGTGTGTTTCAAAGGCTCTTCTGTCATGCTTAAAAATATTGTTTTAATGTCATTATGAACGAAAATAAAAAGTTTTAAAACAACAAATCATTCTTCTACCTGTGCAAGAGATGCTTGTATAAGCCTCTCTGACTCTGAAACAGCATGTTACAATGTTATGAAGAACGAGGTAAAATACAAAAGATAATAACCACTAAAACACTACGCTAGAGTGTTTTAAACGTTTCTTTGAGCTTTAAACGCCTTTCTGAGCGTCTCTCATGCTTAACAATTTTGCTTCAATATCAGATGAAAGATAGAAAAGTAAAGTTCAAAAACGACAAAACACTCTTTTACTGTGCAAGAAATGCTTGTTTAGGCTTTTCTGGATCTTATAAAGCATTTTGCAATGTCATTATGAACGAAGTCAAAGTAAAGTTTAAAAACACTAAAGCACTCAGAGACTGTGCTTTAAACGTTTGGTTAAGCTACTCTGACGCTGAAAAAGCATGTTCAAGAGTCATTTTGAACGAATTTAGTGATAAGTTTAAAACAACCAAAACCATTTATTACAGTTTATTAAATTCCTGTCTGAGCTTCTCTGACATTAAAAAAACAATTTCAATTACAATATCAATGAATGCAACTAAACGTTTAAATACACTACAACACTACTCTAGTGTGCTAGAAAGTGTTGTTAAAGCGTATTTGACTTTGAAACAGCACTCATCCACTGTGCTTGAAATGCTTCTTTAAGCTTTTCTGAGGCTTCAAAAGCATGTAGTTATGACATTATAAACGATCTGTTTCAACGTCATTTTAAACAAATTAAAAGAAAAGATAAAAAATAAAATCCTACTACTGTGCAACAAATGCATGTTTAAGCTTTTCTGACTCTGAGAATGCTTTGGCCAATGTGATAATGAACGAAATAAAGGAAAAGATAATAACTACTGAAACACTCTTTTATTCTGCAAGAAATGCTCTTTAAAGCTTCTCTGGCTCCTAAAAAGCATTCCAACATTCCAACTGTGTGTTTCAAAGGCTCTTCTGTCATGCTTAAAAATATTGTTTCAATGTCATTATGAACGAAGAAAAAAAAAGTTTTAAAACAGCAAATCATTCTTCTACTGTGCAAGAGATGCTTGTATAAGCCTCTCTGACTCTGAAACAGCATGTTACAATGTTATGAAGAACGAGGTAAAATACAAAAGATAATAACCACTAAAACACTACGCTAGAGTGTTTTAAACGTTTCTTTGAGCTTTAAACGCCTTTCTGAGCGTCTCTCATGCTTAACAATTTTGCTTCAATATCAGATGAAAGATAGAAAAGTAAAGTTCAAAAACGACAAAACACTCTTTTACTGTGCAAGAAATGCTTGTTTAAGCTTTTCTGGCTCTTATAAAGCATTTTGCAATGTCATTATGAACGAAGTCAAAGTAAAGTTTAAAAACACTAAAGCACTCAGAGACTGTGCTTTAAACGTCTGGTTAAGCTACTCTGACGCTTAAAAGGCATGTTCAAGAGTCATTTTGAACGAATTTAGTGATAAATTTACAACAACCAAAACCATTTATTACAGTTCATTAAACTCCTGTCTGAGCTTCTCTGACATTAAAAAAACAATTTCAATTACATTATCAATGAATGCAACTAAACGTTTAAATACACTACAACACTCCTCTAGTGTGCTAGAAAGTGTTGTTTAAGCGTATTTGACTTTGAAACAGCACTCATCCACTGTGCTTCAAATGCTTCTTTAAGCTTTTCTGAGGCTTCAAAAGCATGTAGTTATGACATTATAAACGATCTGTTTCAACGTCATTTTAAACAAATGAAAAGAAAAGATAAAAAATAAAAACCTACAAAAGTACTCCTCTACTGTGCAACAAATGCATGTTTAAGCTCTTCTGACTCTGAGAATGCTTTGGCCAATGGGATAATGAACGAAATTAAAGAAAAGATAATAACTACTAAAACACTCTTTTATTATGCAAGAAATGCTCTTTAAAGCTTCTCTGGCTCCTAAAAAGCGTTCCAACATTCCAACTGTGTGTTTCAAAGGCTCTTCTGTCATGTTTAAAAATATTGTTTTAATGTCATTATGAACGAGAAAAAAAAAGTTTTAAAACAACAAATCATTCTTCTACTGTGCAAGAGATGCTTGTATAAGCCTCTCTGACTCTGAAACAGCATGTTACAATGTTATGAAGAACAAAGTAAAATACAAAAGATAATAACCACTAAAACAATTCGCTAGAGTGTTTTAAACGTTTCTTTGAGCTTTAAACGCCTTTCAGAGCGTCTCTCATGCTTAATAATTCTGCTTCAATGTCAGATGAAATATAGAAAAGTAAGGTTCAAAAACGACAAAACACTCTTTTACTGTGCAAGAAATGCTTGTTTAAGCTTTTCTGGCTCCTATAAAGCATTTTGCAATGTCATTATGAACGAAGTCAAAGTAAAGTTTAAAAACACTAAAGCACTCAGAGACTGTGCTTTAAACGTCTGGTTAAGCTACTCTGACGCTTAAAAGGCATGTTCAAGAGTCATTTTGAACGAATTTAGTGATAAGTTTAAAACAACCAAAACCATTTATTACAGTTCATTAAACTCCTGTCTGAGCTTCTCTGACATTAAAAAAACAATTTCAATTACATTATCAATGAATGCAACTAAACGTTTAAATACACTACAACACTCCTCTAGTGTGCTAGAAAGTGTTGTTTAAGCGTATTTGACTTTGAAACAGCACTCATCCACTGTGCTTCAAATGCTTCTTTAAGCTTTTCTGAGGCTTCAAAAGCATGTAGTTATGACATTATAAACGATCTGTTTCAACGTCATTTTAAACAAATTAAAAGAAAAGATAAAAAATAAAATCCTACTACTGTGCAACAAATGCATGTTTAAGCTTTTCTGACTCTGAGAATGCTTTGGCCAATGTGATAATGAACGAAATAAAAGAAAAGATATTAACTACTGAAACACTCTTTTATTCTGCAAGAAATGCTCTTTAAAGCTTCTCTGGCTCCTAAAAAGCATTCCAACATTCCAACTGTGTGTTTCAAAGGCTCTTCTGTCATGCTTAAAAATATTGTTTTAATGTCATTATGAACGAAAATAAAAAGTTTTAAAACAACAAATCATTCTTCTACTGTGCAAGAGATGCTTGTATAAGCCTCTCTGACTCTGAAACAGCATGTTACAATGTTATGAAGAACGAGGTAAAATACAAAAGATAATAACCACTAAAACACTACGCTAGAGTGTTTTAAACGTTTCTTTGAGCTTTAAACGCCTTTCTGAGCGTCTCTCATGCTTAACAATTTTGCTTCAATATCAGATGAAAGATAGAAAAGTAAAGTTGCAAGAAATGCTTGTTTAAGCTTTTCTGGCTCTTATAAAGCATTTTGCAATGTCATTATGAACGAAGTCAAAGTAAAGTTTAAAAACACTAAAGCACTCAGAGACTGTGCTTTAAACGTCTGGTTAAGCTACTCTGACGCTTAAAAGGCATGTTCAAGAGTCATTTTGAACGAATTTAGTGATAAATTTACAACAACCAAAACCATTTATTACAGTTCATTAAACTCCTGTCTGAGCTTCTCTGACATTAAAAAAACAATTTCAATTACATTATCAATGAATGCAACTAAACGTTTAAATACACTACAACACTCCTCTAGTGTGCTAGAAAGTGTTGTTTAAGCGTATTTGACTTTGAAACAGCACTCATCCACTGTGCTTGAAATGCTTCTTTAAGCTTTTCTGAGGCTTCAAAAGCATGTAGTTATGACATTATAAACGATCTGTTTCAACGTCATTTTAAACAAATGAAAAGAAAAGATAAAAAATAAAAACCTACAAAAGTACTCCTCTACTGTGCAACAAATGCATGTTTAAGCTCTTCTGACTCTGAGAATGCTTTGGCCAATGGGATAATGAACGAAATAAAAGAAAAGATAATAACTACTAAAACACTCTTTTATTCTGCAAGAAATGCTCTTTAAAGCTTCTCTGGCTCCTAAAAAGCGTTCCAACATTCCAACTGTGTGTTTCAAAGGCTCTTCTGTCATGTTTAAAAATATTGTTTTAATGTCATTATGAACGAGAAAAAAAAAGTTTTAAAACAACAAATCATTCTTCTACTGTGCAAGAGATGCTTGTATAAGCCTCTCTGACTCTGAAACAGCATGTTACAATGTTATGAAGAACAAAGTAAAATACAAAAGATAATAACCACTAAAACAATTCGATAGAGTGTTTTAAACGTTTCTTTGAGCTTTAAACGCCTTTCAGAGCGTCTCTCATGCTTAATAATTCTGCTTCAATGTCAGATGAAATATAGAAAAGTAAGGTTCAAAAACGACAAAACACTCTTTTACTGTGCAAGAAATGCTTGTTTAAGCTTTTCTGGCTCCTATAAAGCATTTTGCAATGTCATTATGAACGAAGTCAAAGTAAAGTTTAAAAACACTAAAGCACTCAGAGACTGTGCTTTAAACGTCTGGTTAAGCTACTCTGACGCTTAAAAGGCATGTTCAAGAGTCATTTTGAACGAATTTAGTGATAAGTTTAAAACAACCAAAACCATTTATTACAGTTCATTAAACTCCTGTCTGAGCTTCTCTGACATTAAAAAAACAATTTCAATTACATTATCAATGAATGCAACTAAACGTTTAAATACACTACAACACTCCTCTAGTGTGCTAGAAAGTGTTGTTTAAGCGTATTTGACTTTGAAACAGCACTCATCCACTGTGCTTGAAATGCTTCTTTAAGCTTTTCTGAGGCTTCAAAAGCATGTAGTTATGACATTATAAACGATCTGTTTCAACGTCATTTTAAACAAATGAAAAGAAAAGATAAAAAATAAAAACCTACAAAAGTACTCCTCTACTGTGCAACAAATGCATGTTTAAGCTATTCTGACTCTGAGAATGCTTTGGCCAATGTCATAATGAACGAAATAAAAGAAAAGATAATAACTACTAAAACACTCTTTTATTCTGCAAGAAAAGCTCTTTAAAGCTTCTCTGGCTCCTAAAAAGCATTCCAAAATTCCAACTGTGTGTTTCAAAGGCTCTTCTGTCATGCTTAAAAATATTGTTTTAATGTCATTATGAACGAGAAAAAAAAAGTTTTAAAACAACAAATCATTCTTCTACTGTGCAAGAGATGCTTGTATAAGCCTCTCTGACTCTGAAACAGCATGTTTCAATGTTATTAAGAACGAGGTAAAATACAAAAGATAATAACCACTAAAACACTACGCTAGAGTGTTTTAAACGTTTTTTTGAGCTTTAAACGCCTTTCTGAGCGTCTCTCATGCTTAACAATTCTGATTCATCATCAGATGAAAGATAGAAAAGTAAAGTTCAAAAACGACAAAACACTCTTTTACTGTGCAAGAAATGCTTGTTTAGGCTTTTCTGGCTCTTATAAAGCATTTTGCAATGTCATTATGAACGAAGTCAAAGTAAAGTTTAAAAACACTAAAGCACTCAGAGACTGTGCTTTACACGTTTGGTTAAGCTACTCTGACGCTTAAAAAGCATGTTTAAGAGTCATTTTGAACGAAATTAGTGATAAGTTTAAAACAACCAAAACCATTTATAACAGTTCATTAAACTCCTGTCTGAGCTTCTCTGACATAAAAAAAACAATTTCAATTACATTATCAATGAATGCAACTAAACGCAACTAAACGTTACATTCATTGACTTAATACACTACAACACTCCTCTAGTGTGCTAGAAAGTGTTGTTTAAGCGTATTTGACTTTGAAACAGCACTCATCCACTGTGCTTCAAATGCTTCTTTAAGCTTTTCTGAGACTTCAAAAGCAGGAAGTTATGACATTATAAACGATCTGTTTCAACGTCATTTTAAACAAATTAAAAGAAAAGATAAAAAATAAAATCCTACTACTGTGCAACAAATGCATGTTTAAGCTTTTCTGACTCTGAGAATGCTTTGGCCAATGTGATAATGAACGAAATAAAAGAAAAGATATTAACTACTGAAACACTCTTTTATTCTGCAAGAAATGCTCTTTAAAGCTTCTCTGGCTCCTAAAAAGCATTCCAACATTCCAACTGTGTGTTTCAAAGGCTCTTCTGTCATGCTTAAAAATATTGTTTTAATGTCATTATGAACGAAAATAAAAAGTTTTAAAACAACAAATCATTCTTCTACTGTGCAAGAGATGCTTGTATAAGCCTCTCTGACTCTGAAACAGCATGTTACAATGTTATGAAGAACGAGGTAAAATACAAAAGATAATAACCACTAAAACACTACGCTAGAGTGTTTTAAACGTTTCTTTGAGCTTTAAACGCCTTTCTGAGCGTCTCTCATGCTTAACAATTTTGCTTCAATATCAGATGAAAGATAGAAAAGTAAAGTTCAAAAACGACAAAACACTCTTTTACTGTGCAAGAAATGCTTGTTTAGGCTTTTCTGGATCTTATAAAGCATTTTGCAATGTCATTATGAACGAAGTCAAAGTAAAGTTTAAAAACACTAAAGCACTCAGAGACTGTGCTTTAAACGTTTGGTTAAGCTACTCTGACGCTTAAAAAGCATGTTCAAGAGTCATTTTGAACGAATTTAGTAATAAGTTTAAAACAACCAAAACCATTTATTACAGTTTATTAAATTCCTGTCTGAGCTTCTCTGACATTAAAAAAACAATTTCAATTACAATATCAATGAATGCAACTAAACGTTTAAATACACTACAACACTCCTCTAGTGTGCTAGAAAGTGTTGTTTAAGCGTATTTGACTTTGAAACAGCACTCATCCACTGTGCTTGAAATGCTTCTTTAAGCTTTTCTGAGGCTTCAAAAGCATGTAGTTATGACATTATAAACGATCTGTTTCAACGTCATTTTAAACAAATTAAAAGAAAAGATAAAAAATAAAATCCTACTACTGTGCAACAAATGCATGTTTAAGCTTTTCTGACTCTGAGAATGCTTTGGCCAATGTGATAATGAACGAAATAAAGGAAAAGATAATAACTACTGAAACACTCTTTTATTCTGCAAGAAATGCTCTTTAAAGCTTCTCTGGCTCCTAAAAAGCATTCCAACATTCCAACTGTGTGTTTCAAAGGCTCTTCTGTCATGCTTAAAAATATTGTTTCAATGTCATTATGAACGAAGAAAAAAAAAGTTTTAAAACAACAAATCA
This sequence comes from Trichomycterus rosablanca, assembly GCF_030014385.1. NCBI lineage: Eukaryota > Metazoa > Chordata > Actinopteri > Siluriformes > Trichomycteridae > Trichomycterus > Trichomycterus rosablanca. The sequence continues at coordinate 149,159 of NW_026946950.1, read as the reverse complement.
TTCTTCTACTGTGCAAGAGATGCTTGTATAAGCCTCTCTGACTCTGAAACAGCATGTTACAATGTTATTAAGAACGAGGTAAAATACAAAAGATAATAACCACTAAAACAATTCGCTAGAGTGTTTTAAACGTTTCTTTGAGCTTTAAACGCCTTTCAGAGCGTCTCTCATGCTTAATAATTCTGCTTCAATGTCAGATGAAATATAGAAAAGTAAGGTTCAAAAACGACAAAACACTCTTTTACTGTGCAAGAAATGCTTGTTTAAGCTTTTCTGGCTCTTATAAAGCATTTTGCAATGTCATTATGAACGAAGTCAAAGTAAAGTTTAAAAGCACTAAAGCACTCAGAGACTGAGCTTTAAACGTCTGGTTAAGCTACTCTGACGCTTAAAAGGCATGTTCAAGAGTCATTTTGAACGAATTTAGTGATAAATTTACAACAACCAAAACCATTTATTACAGTTCATTAAACTCCTGTCTGAGCTTCTCTGACATTAAAAAAACAATTTCAATTACATTATCAATGAATGCAACTAAACGTTTAAATACACTACAACACTCCTCTAGTGTGCTAGAAAGTGTTGTTTAAGCGTATTTGACTTTGAAACAGCACTCATCCACTGTGCTTGAAATGCTTCTTTAAGCTTTTCTGAGGCTTCAAAAGCATGTAGTTATGACATTATAAACGATCTGTTTCAACGTCATTTTAAACAAATGAAAAGAAAAGATAAAAAATAAAAACCTACAAAAGTACTCCTCTACTGTGCAACAAATGCATGTTTAAGCTCTTCTGACTCTGAGAATGCTTTGGCCAATGGGATAATGAACGAAATAAAAGAAAAGATAATAACTACTAAAACACTCTTTTATTATGCAAGAAATGCTCTTTAAAGCTTCTCTGGCTCCTAAAAAGCGTTCCAACATTCCAACTGTGTGTTTCAAAGGCTCTTCTGTCATGTTTAAAAATATTGTTTTAATGTCATTATGAACGAGAAAAAAAAAGTTTTAAAACAACAAATCATTCTTCTACTGTGCAAGAGATGCTTGTATAAGCCTCTCTGACTCTGAAACAGCATGTTACAATGTTATGAAGAACAAAGTAAAATACAAAAGATAATAACCACTAAAACAATTCGCTAGAGTGTTTTAAACGTTTCTTTGAGCTTTAAACGCCTTTCAGAGCGTCTCTCATGCTTAATAATTCTGCTTCAATGTCAGATGAAATATAGAAAAGTAAGGTTCAAAAACGACAAAACACTCTTTTACTGTGCAAGAAATGCTTGTTTAAGCTTTTCTGGCTCTTATAAAGCATTTTGCAATGTCATTATGAACGAAGTCAAAGTAAAGTTTAAAAACACTAAAGCACTCAGAGACTGTGCTTTAAACGTTTGGTTAAGCTACTCTGACACTTAAAAGGTATGTTCAAGAGTCATTTTGAACGAATTTAGTGATAAATTTACAACAACCAAAACCATTTATTACAGTTCATTAAACTCCTGTCTGAGCTTCTCTGACATTAAAAAAACAATTTCATTTACATTATCAATGAATGCAACGAAACGTTTAAATACACTACAACACTACTCTAGTGTGCTAGAAAGTGTTGTTAAAGCGTATTTGACTTTGAAACAGCACTCATCCACTGTGCTTGAAATGCTTCTTTAAGCTTTTCTGAGGCTTCAAAAGCATGTAGTTATGACATTATAAACGATCTGTTTCAACGTCATTTTAATCAAATTTAAAGAAAAGATAAAAAATAAAAACCTACTAAAGTACTCCTCTACTTTGCAAAAAATGCATGTTTAAGCTTTTCTGACTCTGAGAATGCTTTGGCCAATGTGATAATGAACGAAATAAAGGAAAAGATAATAACTACTGAAACACTCTTTTATTCTGCAAGAAATGCTCTTTAAAGCTTCTCTGGCTCCTAAAAAGCATTCCAACATTCCAACTGTGTGTTTCAAAGGCTCTTCTGTCATGCTTAAAAATATTGTTTCAATGTCATTATGAACGAAGAAAAAAAAAGTTTTAAAACAACAAATCATTCTTCTACTGTGCAAGAGATGCTTGTATAAGCCTCTCTGACTCTGAAACAGCATGTTACAATGTTATTAAGAACGAGGTAAAATACAAAAGATAATAACCACTAAAACAATTCGCTAGAGTGTTTTAAACGTTTCTTTGAGCTTTAAACGCCTTTCAGAGCGTCTCTCATGCTTAATAATTCTGCTTCAATATCAGATGAAATATAGAAAAGTAAGGTTCAAAAACGACAAAACACTCTTTTACTGTGCAAGAAATGCTTGTTTAAGCTTTTCTGGCTCTTATAAAGCATTTTGCAATGTCATTATGAACGAAGTCAAAGTAAAGTTTAAAAACACTAAAGCACTCAGAGACTGTGCTTTAAACGTTTGGCTAAGCTACTCTGACGCTTAAAAAGCATGTTCAAGAGTCATTTTGAACGAATTTAGTGATAAGTTTAAAACAACCAAAACCATTTATTACAGTTTATTAAATTCCTGTCTGAGCTTCTCTGACATTAAAAAAACAATTTCAATTACATTATCAATGAATGCAACTAAACGTTTAAATACACTACAACACTCCTCTAGTGTGCTAGAAAGTGTTGTTTAAGCGTATTTGACTTTGAAACAGCACTCATCCACTGTGCTTGAAATGCTTCTTTAAGCTTTTCTGAGGCTTCAAAAGCATGTAGTTATGACATTATAAACGATCTGTTTCAACGTCATTTTAAACAAATTAAAAGAAAAGATAAAAAATAAAATCCTACTACTGTGCAACAAATGCATGTTTAAGCTTTTCTGACTCTGAGAATGCTTTGGCCAATGTGATAATGAACGAAATAAAAGAAAAGATATTAACTACTGAAACACTCTTTTATTCTGCAAGAAATGCTCTTTAAAGCTTCTCTGGCTCCTAAAAAGCATTCCAACATTCCAACTGTGTGTTTCAAAGGCTCTTCTGTCATGCTTAAAAATATTGTTTTAATGTCATTATGAACGAAAAAAAAAAGTTTTAAAACAACAAATCATTCTTCTACTGTGCAAGAGATGCTTGTATAAGCCTTTCTGACTCTGAAACAGCATGTTACAATGTTATGAAGAACGAGGTAAAATGCAAAAGATAATAACCACTAAAACACTACGCTAGAGTGTTTTAAACGTTTTTTTGAGCTTTAAACGCCTTTCTGAGGTCTCTCATGCTTAACAATTTTGCTTCAATATCAGATGAAAAATAGAAAAGTAAAGTTCAAAAACGACAAAACACTCTTTTACTGTGCAAGAAATGCTTGTTTTAGCTTTTCTGGCTCTTATAAAGCATTTTGCAATGTCATTATGAACGAAGTCAAAGTAAAGTTTAAAAACACTAAAGCACTCAGAAACTGTGCTTTAAACGTTTGGTTAAGCTACTGTGACGCTTAAAAAGCATGTTCAAGAGTCATTTTGAACGAATTTAGTGATAAGTTTAAAACAACCAAAACCATTTATTACAGTTTATTAAATTCCTGTCTGAGCTTCTCTGACATTAAAAAAACAATTTCAATTACATTATCAATGAATGCAACTAAACGTTTAAATACACTACAACACTCCTCTAGTGTGCTAGAAAGTGTTGTTTAAGCGTATTTGACTTTGAAACAGCACTCATCCACTGTGCTTGAAATGCTTCTTTAAGCTTTTCTGAGGCTTCAAAAGCATGTAGTTATGACATTATAAACGATCTGTTTCAACGTCATTTTAAACAAATTAAAAGAAAAGATAAAAAATAAAATCCTACTACTGTGCAACAAACGCATGTTTAAGCTTTTCTGACTCTGAGAATGCTTTGGCCAATGTGATAATGAACGAGATAAAAGAAAAGATATTAACTACTGAAACACTCTTTTATTCTGCAAGAAATGCTCTTTAAAGCTTCTCTGGCTCCTAAAAAGCATTCCAACATTCCAACTGTGTGTTTCAAAGGCTCTTCTGTCATGCTTAAAAATATTGTTTTAATGTCATTATGAACGAAAAAAAAAAGTTTTAAAACAACAAATCATTCTTCTACTGTGCAAGAGATGCTTGTATAAGCCTCTCTGACTCTGAAACAGCATGTTACAATGTTATGAAGAACGAGGTAAAATACAAAAGATAATAACCACTAAAACACTACGCTAGAGTGTTTTAAACGTTTCTTTGAGCTTTAAACGCCTTTCTGAGCGTCTCTCATGCTTAACAATTTTGCTTCAATATCAGATGAAAGATAGAAAAGTAAAGTTCAAAAACGACAAAACACTCTTTTACTGTGCAAGAAATGCTTGTTTAAGCTTTTCTGGATCTTATAAAAGCATTTTGCAATGTCATTATGAACGAAGTCAAAGTAAAGTTTAAAAACACTAAAGCACTCAGAGACTGTGCTTTAAACGTTTGGTTAAGCTACTCTGACGCTTAAAAAGCATGTTCAAGAGTCAATTTGAACGAATTTAGTGATAAGTTTAAAACAACCAAAACCATTTATTACAGTTCATTAAACTCCTGTCTGAGCTTCTCTGACATTAAAAAAACAATTTCAATTACATTATCAATGAATGCAACTAAACGTTTAAATACACTACAACACTCCTCTAGTGTGCTAGAAAGTGTTGTTTAAGCGTATTTGACTTTGAAACAGCACTCATCCACTGTGCTTGAAATGCTTCTTTAAGCTTTTCTGAGGCTTCAAAAGCATGTAGTTATGACATTATAAACGATCTGTTTCAACGTCATTTTAAACAAATTAAAAGAAAAGATAAAAAATAAAATCCTACAAAAGTACTCCTCTACTTTGCAAAAGATGCATGTTTAACCTTTTCTGACTCTGAGAACGCTTTGGCCAATGTGATAATGAACGAAATAAAAGAAAAGATATTAACTACTGAAACACTCTTTTATTCTGCAAGAAATGCTCTTTAAAGCTTCTCTGGCTCCTAAAAAGCATTCCAACATTCCAACTGTGTGTTTCAAAGGCTCTTCTGTCATGCTTAAAAATACTGTTTTAATGTCATTATGAACGAAAAAAAAAAGTTTTAAAACAACAAATCATTCTTCTACTGTGCAAGAGATGCTTGTATAAGCCTCTCTGACTCTGAAACAGCATGTTACAATGTTATGAAGAACGAGGTAAAATACAAAAGATAATAACCACTAAAACACTACGCTAGAGTGTTTTAAACGTTTCTTTGAGCTTTAAACGCCTTTCTGAGGTCTCTCATGCTTAACAATTTTGCTTCAATATCAGATGAAAGATAGAAAAGTAAAGTTCAAAAACGACAAAACACTCTTTTACTGTGCAAGAAATGCTTGTTTAAGCTTTTCTGGCTCTTATAAAGCATTTTGCAATGTCATTATGAACGAAGTCAAAGTAAAGTTTAAAAACACTAAAGCACTCAGAGACTGTGCTTTAAACGTTTGGCTAAGCTACTCTGACGCTTAAAAAGCATGTTCAAGAGTCATTTTGAACGAATTTAGTGATAAGTTTAAAACAACCAAAACCATTTATTACAGTTTATTAAATTCCTGTCTGAGCTTCTCTGACATTAAAAAAACAATTTCAATTACATTATCAATGAATGCAACTAAACGTTTAAATACACTACAACACTCCTCTAGTGTGCTAGAAAGTGTTGTTTAAGCGTATTTGACTTTGAAACAGCACTCATCCACTGTGCTTGAAATGCTTCTTTAAGCTTTTCTGAGGCTTCAAAAGCATGTAGTTATGACATTATAAACGATCTGTTTCAACGTCATTTTAAACAAATTAAAAGAAAAGATAAAAAATAAAATCCTACTACTGTGCAACAAATGCATGTTTAAGCTTTTCTGACTCTGAGAATGCTTTGGCCAATGTGATAATGAACGAAATAAAAGAAAAGATATTAACTACTGAAACACTCTTTTATTCTGCAAGAAATGCTCTTTAAAGCTTCTCTGGCTCCTAAAAAGCATTCCAACATTCCAACTGTGTGTTTCAAAGGCTCTTCTGTCATGCTTAAAAATATTGTTTTAATGTCATTATGAACGAAAAAAAAAAGTTTTAAAACAACAAATCATTCTTCTACTGTGCAAGAGATGCTTGTATAAGCCTTTCTGACTCTGAAACAGCATGTTACAATGTTATGAAGAACGAGGTAAAATACAAAAGATAATAACCACTAAAACACTACGCTAGAGTGTTTTAAACGTTTCTTTGAGCTTTAAACGCCTTTCTGAGCGTCTCTCATGCTTAACAATTTTGCTTCAATATCAGATGAAAGATAGAAAAGTAAAGTTCAAAAACGACAAAACACTCTTTTACTGTGCAAGAAATGCTTGTTTAAGCTTTTCTGGATCTTATAAAGCATTTTGCAATGTCATTATGAACGAAGTCAAAGTAAAGTTTAAAAACACTAAAGCACTCAGAGACTGTGCTTTAAACGTTTGGTTAAGCTACTCTGACGCTTAAAAAGCATGTTCAAGAGTCAATTTGAACGAATTTAGTGATAAGTTTAAAACAACCAAAACCATTTATTACAGTTCATTAAACTCCTGTCTGAGCTTCTCTGACATTAAAAAAACAATTTCAATTACATTATCAATGAATGCAACTAAACGTTTAAATACACTACAACACTCCTCTAGTGTGCTAGAAAGTGTTGTTTAAGCGTATTTGACTTTGAAACAGCACTCATCCACTGTGCTTGAAATGCTTCTTTAAGCTTTTCTGAGGCTTCAAAAGCATGTAGTTATGACATTATAAACGATCTGTTTCAACGTCATTTTAAACAAATTAAAAGAAAAGATAAAAAATAAAATCCTACTACTGTGCAACAAATGCATGTTTAAGCTTTTCTGACTCTGAGAATGCTTTGGCCAATGTGATAATGAACGAAATAAAAGAAAAGATATTAACTACTGAAACACTCTTTTATTCTGCAAGAAATGCTCTTTAAAGCTTCTCTGGCTCCTAAAAAGCATTCCAACATTCCAACTGTGTGTTTCAAAGGCTCTTCTGTCATGCTTAAAAATATTGTTTTAATGTCATTATGAACGAAAAAAAAAAGTTTTAAAACAACAAATCATTCTTCTACTGTGCAAGAGATGCTTGTATAAGCCTTTCTGACTCTGAAACAGCATGTTACAATGTTATGAAGAACGAGGTAAAATGCAAAAGATAATAACCACTAAAACACTACGCTAGAGTGTTTTAAACGTTTTTTTGAGCTTTAAACGCCTTTCTGAGGTCTCTCATGCTTAACAATTTTGCTTCAATATCAGATGAAAAATAGAAAAGTAAAGTTCAAAAACGACAAAACACTCTTTTACTGTGCAAGAAATGCTTGTTTTAGCTTTTCTGGCTCTTATAAAGCATTTTGCAATGTCATTATGAACGAAGTCAAAGTAAAGTTTAAAAACACTAAAGCACTCAGAAACTGTGCTTTAAACGTTTGGTTAAGCTACTGTGACGCTTAAAAAGCATGTTCAAGAGTCATTTTGAACGAATTTAGTGATAAGTTTAAAACAACCAAAACCATTTATTACAGTTTATTAAATTCCTGTCTGAGCTTCTCTGACATTAAAAAAACAATTTCAATTACATTATCAATGAATGCAACTAAACGTTTAAATACACTACAACACTCCTCTAGTGTGCTAGAAAGTGTTGTTTAAGCGTATTTGACTTTGAAACAGCACTCATCCACTGTGCTTGAAATGCTTCTTTAAGCTTTTCTGAGGCTTCAAAAGCATGTAGTTATGACATTATAAACGATCTGTTTCAACGTCATTTTAAACAAATTAAAAGAAAAGATAAAAAATAAAATCCTACTACTGTGCAACAAACGCATGTTTAAGCTTTTCTGACTCTGAGAATGCTTTGGCCAATGTGATAATGAACGAGATAAAAGAAAAGATATTAACTACTGAAACACTCTTTTATTCTGCAAGAAATGCTCTTTAAAGCTTCTCTGGCTCCTAAAAAGCATTCCAACATTCCAACTGTGTGTTTCAAAGGCTCTTCTGTCATGCTTAAAAATATTGTTTTAATGTCATTATGAACGAAAAAAAAAAGTTTTAAAACAACAAATCATTCTTCTACTGTGCAAGAGATGCTTGTATAAGCCTCTCTGACTCTGAAACAGCATGTTACAATGTTATGAAGAACGAGGTAAAATACAAAAGATAATAACCACTAAAACACTACGCTAGAGTGTTTTAAACGTTTCTTTGAGCTTTAAACGCCTTTCTGAGCGTCTCTCATGCTTAACAATTTTGCTTCAATATCAGATGAAAGATAGAAAAGTAAAGTTCAAAAACGACAAAACACTCTTTTACTGTGCAAGAAATGCTTGTTTAAGCTTTTCTGGATCTTATAAAGCATTTTGCAATGTCATTATGAACGAAGTCAAAGTAAAGTTTAAAAACACTAAAGCACTCAGAGACTGTGCTTTAAACGTTTGGTTAAGCTACTCTGACGCTTAAAAAGCATGTTCAAGAGTCAATTTGAACGAATTTAGTGATAAGTTTAAAACAACCAAAACCATTTATTACAGTTCATTAAACTCCTGTCTGAGCTTCTCTGACATTAAAAAAACAATTTCAATTACATTATCAATGAATGCAACTAAACGTTTAAATACACTACAACACTCCTCTAGTGTGCTAGAAAGTGTTGTTTAAGCGTATTTGACTTTGAAACAGCACTCATCCACTGTGCTTGAAATGCTTCTTTAAGCTTTTCTGAGGCTTCAAAAGCATGTAGTTATGACATTATAAACGATCTGTTTCAACGTCATTTTAAACAAATTAAAAGAAAAGATAAAAAATAAAATCCTACAAAAGTACTCCTCTACTTTGCAAAAGATGCATGTTTAACCTTTTCTGACTCTGAGAACGCTTTGGCCAATGTGATAATGAACGAAATAAAAGAAAAGATATTAACTACTGAAACACTCTTTTATTCTGCAAGAAATGCTCTTTAAAGCTTCTCTGGCTCCTAAAAAGCATTCCAACATTCCAACTGTGTGTTTCAAAGGCTCTTCTGTCATGCTTAAAAATACTGTTTTAATGTCATTATGAACGAAAAAAAAAAGTTTTAAAACAACAAATCATTCTTCTACTGTGCAAGAGATGCTTGTATAAGCCTCTCTGACTCTGAAACAGCATGTTACAATGTTATGAAGAACGAGGTAAAATACAAAAGATAATAACCACTAAAACACTACGCTAGAGTGTTTTAAACGTTTCTTTGAGCTTTAAACGCCTTTCTGAGGTCTCTCATGCTTAACAATTTTGCTTCAATATCAGATGAAAGATAGAAAAGTAAAGTTCAAAAACGACAAAACACTCTTTTACTGTGCAAGAAATGCTTGTTTAAGCTTTTCTGGCTCTTATAAAGCATTTTGCAATGTCATTATGAACGAAGTCAAAGTAAAGTTTAAAAACACTAAAGCACTCAGAGACTGTGCTTTAAACGTTTGGCTAAGCTACTCTGACGCTTAAAAAGCATGTTCAAGAGTCATTTTGAACGAATTTAGTGATAAGTTTAAAACAACCAAAACCATTTATTACAGTTTATTAAATTCCTGTCTGAGCTTCTCTGACATTAAAAAAACAATTTCAATTACATTATCAATGAATGCAACTAAACGTTTAAATACACTACAACACTCCTCTAGTGTGCTAGAAAGTGTTGTTTAAGCGTATTTGACTTTGAAACAGCACTCATCCACTGTGCTTGAAATGCTTCTTTAAGCTTTTCTGAGGCTTCAAAAGCATGTAGTTATGACATTATAAACGATCTGTTTCAACGTCATTTTAAACAAATTAAAAGAAAAGATAAAAAATAAAATCCTACTACTGTGCAACAAATGCATGTTTAAGCTTTTCTGACTCTGAGAATGCTTTGGCCAATGTGATAATGAACGAAATAAAAGAAAAGATATTAACTACTGAAACACTCTTTTATTCTGCAAGAAATGCTCTTTAAAGCTTCTCTGGCTCCTAAAAAGCATTCCAACATTCCAACTGTGTGTTTCAAAGGCTCTTCTGTCATGCTTAAAAATATTGTTTTAATGTCATTATGAACGAAAATAAAAAGTTTTAAAACAACAAATCATTCTTCTACTGTGCAAGAGATGCTTGTATAAGCCTCTCTGACTCTGAAACCGCATGTTACAATGTTATGAAGAACGAGGTAAAATACAAAAGATAATAACCACTAAAACACTTTGCTAGAGTGTTTTAAACGTTTCTTTGAGCTTTAAACGCCTTTTCTGAGCGTCTCTCATGCTTAACAATTCTGCTTCAATATCAGATGAAAGATAGAAAAGTAAAGTTCAAAAACGACAAAACACTTTTTTACTGTGCAATAAATGCTTGTTTAAGCATTTCTGGATCTTATAAAGCATTTTGCAATGTCATTATGAACGAAGTCAAAGTAAAGTTTAAAAACACTAAAGCACTCAGAGACTGTGCTTTAAACGTTTGGTTAAGCTACTCTGACGCTTAAAAAGCATGTTCAAGAGTCATTTCGAACGAATTTAGTGATAAGTTTAAAACAACCAAAACCATTTATTACAGTTTATTAAATTCCTGTCTGTGCTTCTCTGACATTAAAAAAACAATTTCAATTACATTATCAATGAATGCAACTAAACGTTTAAATACACTACAACACTACTCTAGTGTGCTAGAAAGTGTTGTTTAAGCGTATTTGACTTTGAAACAGCACTCATCCACTGTGCTTCAAATGCTTCTTTAAGCTTTTTTGAGGCTTCAAAAGCATGTAGTTATGACATTATAAACGATCTGTTTCAACGTCATTTTAAACAAATGAAAAGAAAAGATAAAAAATAAAAACCTACTAAAGTACTCCTCTACTTTGCAAAAAATGCATGTTTAAACCTTTTCTGACTCTGAGAATGCTTTGGCCAATGTGATAATGAACGAAATTAAAGAAAAGATAATAACTACTGAAACACTCTTTTATTCTGCAAGAAATGCTCTTTAAAGCTTCTCTGGTTTCTAAAAAGCATTCCAACATTCCAACTGTGCGTTTTAAAGGCTCTTCTGTCATGCTTAAAAATATTGTTTCAATGTCATTATGAACGAGAAAAAAAAAGTTTTAAAACAACAAATCATTCTTCTACTGTGCAAGAGATGCTTGTATAAGCCTCTCTGACTCTGAAACAGCATGTTACAATGTTATTAAGAACGAGGTAAAATACAAAAGATAATAACCACTAAAACACTTTGCTAGAGTGTTTTAAACGTTTCTTTGAGCTTTAAACGCCTTTTCTGAGCGTCTCTCATGCTTAACAATTCTGCTTCAATATCAGATGAAAGATAGAAAAGTAAAGTTCAAAAACGACAAAACACTCTTTTACTGTGCAAGAAATGCTTGTTTAAGCATTTCTGGCTCTTATAAAGCATTTTGCAATGTCATTATGAACGAAGTCAAAGTAAAGTTTAAAAACACTAAAGCACTCAGAGACTGTGCTTTAAACGTTTGGTTAAGCTACTCTGACGCTTAAAAAGCATGTTTAAGAGTCATTTCGAACGAATTTAGTGATAAGTTTAAAACAACCAAAACCATTTATTACAGTTCATTAAACTCCTGTCTGAGCTTCTCTGACATTAAAAAAACAATTTCATTTACATTATCAATGAATGCAACGAAACGTTTAAATACACTACAACACTACTCTAGTGTGCTAGAAAGTTTTGTTAAAGCGTATTTGACTTTGAAACAGCACTCATCCACTGTGATTGAAATGCTTCTTTAAGCTTTTCTGAGGCTTCAAAAGCATGTAGTTATGACATTATAAACGATCTGTTTCAACGTCATTTTAAACAAATGAAAAGAAAAGATAAAAAATAAAAACCCACAAAAGTACTCCTCTACTTTGCAAAAGATGCATGTTTAACCTTTTCTGACTCTGAGAACGCTTTGGCCAATGTGATAATGAACGAAATAAAAGAAAAGATATTAACTACTGAAACACTCTTTTATTCTGCAAGAAATGCTCTTTAAAGCTTCTCTGGCTCCTAAAAAGCATTCCAACATTCCAACTGTGTGTTTCAAAGGCTCTTCTGTCATGCTTAAAAATACTGTTTTAATGTCATTATGAACGAAAAAAAAAAGTTTTAAAACAACAAATCATTCTTCTACTGTGCAAGAGATGCTTGTATAAGCCTCTCTGACTCTGAAACAGCATGTTACAATGTTATTAAGAACGAGGTAAAATACAAAAGATAATAACCACTAAAACACTACGCTAGAGTGTTTTAAATGTTTTTTTGAGCTTTAAACGCCTTTCTGAGGTCTCTCATGCTTAACAATTTTGCTTCAATATCAGATGAAAGATAGAAAAGTAAAGTTCAAAAACGACAAAACACTCTTTTACTGTGCAAGAAATGCTTGTTTAAGCTTTTCTGGCTCTTATAAAGCATTTTGCAATGTCATTATGAACGAAGTCAAAGTAAAGTTTAAAAACACTAAAGCACTCAGAGACTGTGCTTTAAACGTTTGGTTAAGCTACTCTGACGCTTAAAAAGCATGTTCAAGAGTCATTTTGAACGAATTTAGTGATAAGTTTAAAACAACCAAAACCATTTATTACAGTTTATTAAATTCCTGTCTGAGCTTCTCTGACATTAAAAAAACAATTTCAATTACATTATCAATGAATGCAACTAAACGTTTAAATACACTACAACACTCCTCTAGTGTGCTAGAAAGTGTTGTTTAAGCGTATTTGACTTTGAAACAGCACTCATCCACTGTGCTTGAAATGCTTCTTTAAGCTTTTCTGAGGCTTCAAAAGCATGTAGTTATGACATTATAAACGATCTGTTTCAACGTCATTTTAAACAAATGAAAAGAAAAGATAAAAAATAAAAACCCACAAAAGTACTCCTCTACTTTGCAAAAGATGCATGTTTAACCTTTTCTGACTCTGAGAACGCTTTGGCCAATGTGATAATGAACGAAATAAAAGAAAAGATATTAACTACTGAAACACTCTTTTATTCTGCAAGAAATGCTCTTTAAAGCTTCTCTGGCTCCTAAAAAGCATTCCAACATTCCAACTGTGTGTTTCAAAGGCTCTTCTGTCATGCTTAAAAATACTGTTTTAATGTCATTATGAACGAAAAAAAAAAGTTTTAAAACAACAAATCATTCTTCTACTGTGCAAGAGATGCTTGCATAAGCCTCTCTGACTCTGAAACAGCATGTTACAATGTTATTAAGAACGAGGTAAAATACAAAAGATAATAACCACTAAAACACTACGCTAGAGTGTTTTAAATGTTTTTTTGAGCTTTAAACGCCTTTCTGAGGTCTCTCATGCTTAACAATTTTGCTTCAATATCAGATGAAAGATAGAAAAGTAAAGTTCAAAAACGACAAAACACTCTTTTACTGTGCAAGAAATGCTTGTTTAAGCTTTTCTGGCTCTTATAAAGCATTTTGCAATGTCATTATGAACGAAGTCAAAGTAAAGTTTAAAAACACTAAAGCACTCAGAGACTGTGCTTTAAACGTTTGGTTAAGATACTCTGACGCTTAAAAAGCATGTTCAAGAGTCATTTTGAACGAATTTAGTGATAAATTTACAACAACCAAAACCATTTATTACAGTTCATTAAACTCCTGTCTGAGCTTCTCTGACATTAAAAAAACAATTTCATTTACATTATCAATGAATGCAACGAAACGTTTAAATACACTACAACACTACTCTAGTGTGCTAGAAAGTGTTGTTAAAGCGTATTTGACTTTAAAACAGCACTCATCCACTGTGCTTGAAATGCTTCTTTAAGCTTTTCTGAGGCTTCAAAAGCATGTAGTTATGACATTATAAACGATCTGTTTCAACGTCATTTTAATCAAATTTAAAGAAAAGATAAAAAATAAAAACCTACTAAAGTACTCCTCTACTTTGCAAAAAATGCATGTTTAAGCTTTTCTGACTCTGAGAATGCTTTGGCCAATGTGATAATGAACGAAATAAAGGAAAAGATAATAACTACTGAAACACTCTTTTATTCTGCAAGAAATGCTCTTTAAAGCTTCTCTGGCTCCTAAAAAGCATTCCAACATTCCAACTGTGTCTTTCAAAGGCTCTTCTGTCATGCTTAAAAATATTGTTTCAATGTCATTATGAACGAAGAAAAAAAAAGTTTTAAAACAACAAATCATTCTTCTACTGTGCAAGAGATGCTTGTATAAGCCTCTCTGACTCTGAAACAGCATGTTACAATGTTATTAAGAACGAGGTAAAATACAAAAGATAATAACCACTAAAACAATTCGCTAGAGTGTTTTAAACGTTTCTTTGAGCTTTAAACGCCTTTCAGAGCGTCTCTCATGCTTAATAATTCTGCTTCAATATCAGATGAAATATAGAAAAGTAAGGTTCAAAAACGACAAAACACTCTTTTACTGTGCAAGAAATGCTTGTTTAAGCTTTTCTGGCTCTTATAAAGCATTTTGCAATGTCATTATGAACGAAGTCAAAGTAAAGTTTAAAAACACTAAAGCACTCAGAGACTGTGCTTTAAACGTTTGGCTAAGCTACTCTGACGCTTAAAAAGCATGTTCAAGAGTCATTTTGAACGAATTTAGTGATAAGTTTAAAACAACCAAAACCATTTATTACAGTTTATTAAATTCCTGTCTGAGCTTCTCTGACATTAAAAAAACAATTTCAATTACATTATCAATGAATGCAACTAAACGTTTAAATACACTACAACACTCCTCTAGTGTGCTAGAAAGTGTTGTTTAAGCGTATTTGACTTTGAAACAGCACTCATCCACTGTGCTTGAAATGCTTCTTTAAGCTTTTCTGAGGCTTCAAAAGCATGTAGTTATGACATTATAAACGATCTGTTTCAACGTCATTTTAAACAAATTAAAAGAAAAGATAAAAAATAAAATCCTACTACTGTGCAACAAATGCATGTTTAAGCTTTTCTGACTCTGAGAATGCTTTGGCCAATGTGATAATGAACGAAATAAAAGAAAAGATATTAACTACTGAAACACTCTTTTATTCTGCAAGAAATGCTCTTTAAAGCTTCTCTGGCTCCTAAAAAGCATTCCAACATTCCAACTGTGTGTTTCAAAGGCTCTTCTGTCATGCTTAAAAATATTGTTTTAATGTCATTATGAACGAAAAAAAAAAGTTTTAAAACAACAAATCATTCTTCTACTGTGCAAGAGATGCTTGTATAAGCCTTTCTGACTCTGAAACAGCATGTTACAATGTTATGAAGAACGAGGTAAAATGCAAAAGATAATAACCACTAAAACACTACGCTAGAGTGTTTTAAACGTTTTTTTGAGCTTTAAACGCCTTTCTGAGGTCTCTCATGCTTAACAATTTTGCTTCAATATCAGATGAAAAATAGAAAAGTAAAGTTCAAAAACGACAAAACACTCTTTTAGTGTGCAAGAAATGCTTGTTTTAGCTTTTCTGGCTCTTATAAAGCATTTTGCAATGTCATTATGAACGAAGTCAAAGTAAAGTTTAAAAACACTAAAGCACTCAGAAACTGTGCTTTAAACGTTTGGTTAAGCTACTGTGACGCTTAAAAAGCATGTTCAAGAGTCATTTTGAACGAATTTAGTGATAAGTTTAAAACAACCAAAACCATTTATTACAGTTTATTAAATTCCTGTCTGAGCTTCTCTGACATTAAAAAAACAATTTCAATTACATTATCAATGAATGCAACTAAACGTTTAAATACACTACAACACTCCTCTAGTGTGCTAGAAAGTGTTGTTTAAGCGTATTTGACTTTGAAACAGCACTCATCCACTGTGCTTGAAATGCTTCTTTAAGCTTTTCTGAGGCTTCAAAAGCATGTAGTTATGACATTATAAACGATCTGTTTCAACGTCATTTTAAACAAATTAAAAGAAAAGATAAAAAATAAAATCCTACTACTGTGCAACAAACGCATGTTTAAGCTTTTCTGACTCTGAGAATGCTTTGGCCAATGTGATAATGAACGAGATAAAAGAAAAGATATTAACTACTGAAACACTCTTTTATTCTGCAAGAAATGCTCTTTAAAGCTTCTCTGGCTCCTAAAAAGCATTCCAACATTCCAACTGTGTGTTTCAAAGGCTCTTCTGTCATGCTTAAAAATATTGTTTTAATGTCATTATGAACGAAAAAAAAAAGTTTTAAAACAACAAATCATTCTTCTACTGTGCAAGAGATGCTTGTATAAGCCTCTCTGACTCTGAAACAGCATGTTACAATGTTATGAAGAACGAGGTAAAATACAAAAGATAATAACCACTAAAACACTACGCTAGAGTGTTTTAAACGTTTCTTTGAGCTTTAAACGCCTTTCTGAGCGTCTCTCATGCTTAACAATTTTGCTTCAATATCAGATGAAAGATAGAAAAGTAAAGTTCAAAAACGACAAAACACTCTTTTACTGTGCAAGAAATGCTTGTTTAAGCTTTTCTGGATCTTATAAAGCATTTTGCAATGTCATTATGAACGAAGTCAAAGTAAAGTTTAAAAACACTAAAGCACTCAGAGACTGTGCTTTAAACGTTTGGTTAAGCTACTCTGACGCTTAAAAAGCATGTTCAAGAGTCAATTTGAACGAATTTAGTGATAAGTTTAAAACAACCAAAACCATTTATTACAGTTCATTAAACTCCTGTCTGAGCTTCTCTGACATTAAAAAAACAATTTCAATTACATTATCAATGAATGCAACTAAACGTTTAAATACACTACAACACTCCTCTAGTGTGCTAGAAAGTGTTGTTTAAGCGTATTTGACTTTGAAACAGCACTCATCCACTGTGCTTGAAATGCTTCTTTAAGCTTTTCTGAGGCTTCAAAAGCATGTAGTTATGACATTATAAACGATCTGTTTCAACGTCATTTTAAACAAATTAAAAGAAAAGATAAAAAATAAAATCCTACAAAAGTACTCCTCTACTTTGCAAAAGATGCATGTTTAACCTTTTCTGACTCTGAGAACGCTTTGGCCAATGTGATAATGAACGAAATAAAAGAAAAGATATTAACTACTGAAACACTCTTTTATTCTGCAAGAAATGCTCTTTAAAGCTTCTCTGGCTCCTAAAAAGCATTCCAACATTCCAACTGTGTGTTTCAAAGGCTCTTCTGTCATGCTTAAAAATACTGTTTTAATGTCATTATGAACGAAAAAAAAAAGTTTTAAAACAACAAATCATTCTTCTACTGTGCAAGAGATGCTTGTATAAGCCTCTCTGACTCTGAAACAGCATGTTACAATGTTATGAAGAACGAGGTAAAATACAAAAGATAATAACCACTAAAACACTACGCTAGAGTGTTTTAAACGTTTCTTTGAGCTTTAAACGCCTTTCTGAGGTCTCTCATGCTTAACAATTTTGCTTCAATATCAGATGAAAGATAGAAAAGTAAAGTTCAAAAACGACAAAACACTCTTTTACTGTGCAAGAAATGCTTGTTTAAGCTTTTCTGGCTCTTATAAAGCATTTTGCAATGTCATTATGAACGAAGTCAAAGTAAAGTTTAAAAACACTAAAGCACTCAGAGACTGTGCTTTAAACGTTTGGCTAAGCTACTCTGACGCTTAAAAAGCATGTTCAAGAGTCATTTTGAACGAATTTAGTGATAAGTTTAAAACAACCAAAACCATTTATTACAGTTTATTAAATTCCTGTCTGAGCTTCTCTGACATTAAAAAAACAATTTCAATTACATTATCAATGAATGCAACTAAACGTTTAAATACACTACAACACTCCTCTAGTGTGCTAGAAAGTGTTGTTTAAGCGTATTTGACTTTGAAACAGCACTCATCCACTGTGCTTGAAATGCTTCTTTAAGCTTTTCTGAGGCTTCAAAAGCATGTAGTTATGACATTATAAACGATCTGTTTCAACGTCATTTTAAACAAATTAAAAGAAAAGATAAAAAATAAAATCCTACTACTGTGCAACAAATGCATGTTTAAGCTTTTCTGACTCTGAGAATGCTTTGGCCAATGTGATAATGAACGAAATAAAAGAAAAGATATTAACTACTGAAACACTCTTTTATTCTGCAAGAAATGCTCTTTAAAGCTTCTCTGGCTCCTAAAAAGCATTCCAACATTCCAACTGTGTGTTTCAAAGGCTCTTCTGTCATGCTTAAAAATATTGTTTTAATGTCATTATGAACGAAAAAAAAAAGTTTTAAAACAACAAATCATTCTTCTACTGTGCAAGAGATGCTTGTATAAGCCTTTCTGACTCTGAAACAGCATGTTACAATGTTATGAAGAACGAGGTAAAATACAAAAGATAATAACCACTAAAACACTACGCTAGAGTGTTTTAAACGTTTCTTTGAGCTTTAAACGCCTTTCTGAGCGTCTCTCATGCTTAACAATTTTGCTTCAATATCAGATGAAAGATAGAAAAGTAAAGTTCAAAAACGACAAAACACTCTTTTACTGTGCAAGAAATGCTTGTTTAAGCTTTTCTGGATCTTATAAAGCATTTTGCAATGTCATTATGAACGAAGTCAAAGTAAAGTTTAAAAACACTAAAGCACTCAGAGACTGTGCTTTAAACGTTTGGTTAAGCTACTCTGACGCTTAAAAAGCATGTTCAAGAGTCAATTTGAACGAATTTAGTGATAAGTTTAAAACAACCAAAACCATTTATTACAGTTCATTAAACTCCTGTCTGAGCTTCTCTGACATTAAAAAAACAATTTCAATTACATTATCAATGAATGCAACTAAACGTTTAAATACACTACAACACTCCTCTAGTGTGCTAGAAAGTGTTGTTTAAGCGTATTTGACTTTGAAACAGCACTCATCCACTGTGCTTGAAATGCTTCTTTAAGCTTTTCTGAGGCTTCAAAAGCATGTAGTTATGACATTATAAACGATCTGTTTCAACGTCATTTTAAACAAATTAAAAGAAAAGATAAAAAATAAAATCCTACTACTGTGCAACAAATGCATGTTTAAGCTTTTCTGACTCTGAGAATGCTTTGGCCAATGTGATAATGAACGAAATAAAAGAAAAGATATTAACTACTGAAACACTCTTTTATTCTGCAAGAAATGCTCTTTAAAGCTTCTCTGGCTCCTAAAAAGCATTCCAACATTCCAACTGTGTGTTTCAAAGGCTCTTCTGTCATGCTTAAAAATATTGTTTTAATGTCATTATGAACGAAAATAAAAAGTTTTAAAACAACAAATCATTCTTCTACTGTGCAAGAGATGCTTGTATAAGCCTCTCTGACTCTGAAACCGCATGTTACAATGTTATGAAGAACGAGGTAAAATACAAAAGATAATAACCACTAAAACACTTTGCTAGAGTGTTTTAAACGTTTCTTTGAGCTTTAAACGCCTTTTCTGAGCGTCTCTCATGCTTAACAATTCTGCTTCAATATCAGATGAAAGATAGAAAAGTAAAGTTCAAAAACGACAAAACACTTTTTTACTGTGCAATAAATGCTTGTTTAAGCATTTCTGGATCTTATAAAGCATTTTGCAATGTCATTATGAACGAAGTCAAAGTAAAGTTTAAAAACACTAAAGCACTCAGAGACTGTGCTTTAAACGTTTGGTTAAGCTACTCTGACGCTTAAAAAGCATGTTCAAGAGTCATTTCGAACGAATTTAGTGATAAGTTTAAAACAACCAAAACCATTTATTACAGTTTATTAAATTCCTGTCTGTGCTTCTCTGACATTAAAAAAACAATTTCAATTACATTATCAATGAATGCAACTAAACGTTTAAATACACTACAACACTACTCTAGTGTGCTAGAAAGTGTTGTTTAAGCGTATTTGACTTTGAAACAGCACTCATCCACTGTGCTTCAAATGCTTCTTTAAGCTTTTTTGAGGCTTCAAAAGCATGTAGTTATGACATTATAAACGATCTGTTTCAACGTCATTTTAAACAAATGAAAAGAAAAGATAAAAAATAAAAACCTACTAAAGTACTCCTCTACTTTGCAAAAAATGCATGTTTAAACCTTTTCTGACTCTGAGAATGCTTTGGCCAATGTGATAATGAACGAAATTAAAGAAAAGATAATAACTACTGAAACACTCTTTTATTCTGCAAGAAATGCTCTTTAAAGCTTCTCTGGTTTCTAAAAAGCATTCCAACATTCCAACTGTGCGTTTTAAAGGCTCTTCTGTCATGCTTAAAAATATTGTTTCAATGTCATTATGAACGAGAAAAAAAAAGTTTTAAAACAACAAATCATTCTTCTACTGTGCAAGAGATGCTTGTATAAGCCTCTCTGACTCTGAAACAGCATGTTACAATGTTATTAAGAACGAGGTAAAATACAAAAGATAATAACCACTAAAACACTTTGCTAGAGTGTTTTAAACGTTTCTTTGAGCTTTAAACGCCTTTTCTGAGCGTCTCTCATGCTTAACAATTCTGCTTCAATATCAGATGAAAGATAGAAAAGTAAAGTTCAAAAACGACAAAACACTCTTTTACTGTGCAAGAAATGCTTGTTTAAGCATTTCTGGCTCTTATAAAGCATTTTGCAATGTCATTATGAACGAAGTCAAAGTAAAGTTTAAAAACACTAAAGCACTCAGAGACTGTGCTTTAAACGTTTGGTTAAGCTACTCTGACGCTTAAAAAGCATGTTTAAGAGTCATTTCGAACGAATTTAGTGATAAGTTTAAAACAACCAAAACCATTTATTACAGTTCATTAAACTCCTGTCTGAGCTTCTCTGACATTAAAAAAACAATTTCATTTACATTATCAATGAATGCAACGAAACGTTTAAATACACTACAACACTACTCTAGTGTGCTAGAAAGTTTTGTTAAAGCGTATTTGACTTTGAAACAGCACTCATCCACTGTGCTTGAAATGCTTCTTTAAGCTTTTCTGAGGCTTCAAAAGCATGTAGTTATGACATTATAAACGATCTGTTTCAACGTCATTTTAAACAAATGAAAAGAAAAGATAAAAAATAAAAACCCACAAAAGTACTCCTCTACTTTGCAAAAGATGCATGTTTAACCTTTTCTGACTCTGAGAACGCTTTGGCCAATGTGATAATGAACGAAATAAAAGAAAAGATATTAACTACTGAAACACTCTTTTATTCTGCAAGAAATGCTCTTTAAAGCTTCTCTGGCTCCTAAAAAGCATTCCAACATTCCAACTGTGTGTTTCAAAGGCTCTTCTGTCATGCTTAAAAATACTGTTTTAATGTCATTATGAACGAAAAAAAAAAGTTTTAAAACAACAAATCATTCTTCTACTGTGCAAGAGATGCTTGTATAAGCCTCTCTGACTCTGAAACAGCATGTTACAATGTTATTAAGAACGAGGTAAAATACAAAAGATAATAACCACTAAAACACTACGCTAGAGTGTTTTAAATGTTTTTTTGAGCTTTAAACGCCTTTCTGAGGTCTCTCATGCTTAACAATTTTGCTTCAATATCAGATGAAAGATAGAAAAGTAAAGTTCAAAAACGACAAAACACTCTTTTACTGTGCAAGAAATGCTTGTTTAAGCTTTTCTGGCTCTTATAAAGCATTTTGCAATGTCATTATGAACGAAGTCAAAGTAAAGTTTAAAAACACTAAAGCACTCAGAGACTGTGCTTTAAACGTCTGGTTAAGCTACTCTGACGCTTAAAAAGCATGTTCAAGAGTCATTTTGAACGAATTTAGTGATAAGTTTAAAACAACCAAAACCATTTATTACAGTTTATTAAATTCCTGTCTGAGCTTCTCTGACATTAAAAAAACAATTTCAATTACATTATCAATGAATGCAACTAAACGTTTAAATACACTACAACACTCCTCTAGTGTGCTAGAAAGTGTTGTTTAAGCGTATTTGACTTTGAAACAGCACTCATCCACTGTGCTTGAAATGCTTCTTTAAGCTTTTCTGAGGCTTCAAAAGCATGTAGTTATGACATTATAAACGATCTGTTTCAACGTCATTTTAAACAAATGAAAAGAAAAGATAAAAAATAAAAACCCACAAAAGTACTCCTCTACTTTGCAAAAGATGCATGTTTAACCTTTTCTGACTCTGAGAACGCTTTGGCCAATGTGATAATGAACGAAATAAAAGAAAAGATATTAACTACTGAAACACTCTTTTATTCTGCAAGAAATGCTCTTTAAAGCTTCTCTGGCTCCTAAAAAGCATTCCAACATTCCAACTGTGTGTTTCAAAGGCTCTTCTGTCATGCTTAAAAATACTGTTTTAATGTCATTATGAACGAAAAAAAAAAGTTTTAAAACAACAAATCATTCTTCTACTGTGCAAGAGATGCTTGCATAAGCCTCTCTGACTCTGAAACAGCATGTTACAATGTTATTAAGAACGAGGTAAAATACAAAAGATAATAACCACTAAAACACTACGCTAGAGTGTTTTAAATGTTTTTTTGAGCTTTAAACGCCTTTCTGAGGTCTCTCATGCTTAACAATTTTGCTTCAATATCAGATGAAAGATAGAAAAGTAAAGTTCAAAAACGACAAAACACTCTTTTACTGTGCAATAAATGCTTGTTTAAGCTTTTCTGGCTCTTATAAAGCATTTTGCAATGTCATTATGAACGAAGTCAAAGTAAAGTTTAAAAACACTAAAGCACTCAGAGACTGTGCTTTAAACGTTTGGTTAAGATACTCTGACGCTTAAAAAGCATGTTCAAGAGTCATTTTGAACGAATTTAGTGATAAGTTTAAAACAACCAAAACCATTGATTACAGTTTATTAAATTCCTGTCTGAGCTTCTCTGACATTAAAAAAACAATTTCAATTACATTATCAATGAATGCAACTAAACGTTTAAATACACTACAACACTCCTCTAGTGTGCTAGAAAGTGTTGTTTAAGCGTATTTGACTTTGAAACAGCACTCATCCACTGTGCTTGAAATGCTTCTTTAAGCTTTTCTGAGGCTTCAAAAGCATGTAGTTATGACATTATAAACGATCTGTTTCAACGTCATTTTAAACAAATTAAAAGAAAAGATAAAAAATAAAATCCTACTACTGTGCAACAAATGCATGTTTAAGCTTTTCTGACTCTGAGAATGCTTTGGCCAATGTGATAATGAACGAAATAAAAGAAAAGATATTAACTACTGAAACACTCTTTTATTCTGCAAGAAATGCTCTTTAAAGCTTCTCTGGCTCCTAAAAAGCATTCCAACATTCCAACTGTGTGTTTCAAAGGCTCTTCTGTCATGCTTAAAAATATTGTTTCAATGTCATTATGAACGAAGAAAAAAAAAGTTTTAAAACAACAAATCATTCTTCTACTGTGCAAGAGATGCTTGTATAAGCCTCTCTGACTCTGAAACAGCATGTTACAATGTTATTAAGAACGAGGTAAAATACAAAAGATAATAACCACTAAAACAATTCGCTAGAGTGTTTTAAACGTTTCTTTGAGCTTTAAACGTCTTTCTGAGCGTCTCTCATGCTTAACAATTTTGCTTCAATATCAGATGAAAGATAGAAAAGTAAAGTTCAAAAACGACAAAACACTCTTTTACTGTGCAAGAAATGCTTGTTTAAGCTTTTCTGGATCTTATAAAGCATTTTGCAATGTCATTATGAACGAAGTCAAAGTAAAGTTTAAAAACACTAAAGCACTCAGAGACTGTGCTTTAAACGTTTGGTTAAGCTACTCTGACGCTTAAAAAGCATGTTCAAGAGTCATTTTGAACGAATTTAGTGATAAGTTTAAAACAACCAAAACCATTTATTACAGTTTATTAAATTCCTGTCTGAGCTTCTCTGACATTAAAAAAACAATTTCAATTACATTATCAATGAATGCAACTAAACGTTTAAATACACTACAACACTTCTCTAGTGTGCTAGAAAGTGTTGTTTAAGCGTATTTGACTTTGAAACAGCACTCATCCACTGTGCTTGAAATGCTTCTTTAAGCTTTTCTGAGGCTTCAAAAGCATGTAGTTATGACATTATAAACGATCTGTTTCAACGTCATTTTAAACAAATTAAAAGAAAAGATAAAAAATAAAATCCTACTACTGTGCAACAAATGCATGTTTAAGCTTTTCTGACTCTGAGAATGCTTTGGCCAATGTGATAATGAACGAAATAAAAGAAAAGATATTAACTACTGAAACACTCTTTTATTCTGCAAGAAATGCTCTTTAAAGCTTCTCTGGCTCCTAAAAAGCATTCCAACATTCCAACTGTGTGTTTCAAAGGCTCTTCTGTCATGCTTAAAAATATTGTTTTAATGTCATTATGAACGAAAAAAAAAAGTTTTAAAACAACAACCATTCTTCTACTGTGCAAGAGATGCTTGTATAAGCCTCTCTGACTCTGAAACAGCATGTTACAATGTTATTAAGAACGAGGTAAAATACAAAAGATAATAACCACTAAAACAATTTGCTAGAGTGTTTTAAACGTTTCTTTGAGCTTTAAACGCCTTTCTGAGCGTCTCTCATGCTTAATAATTCTGCTTCAATGTCAGATGAAATATAGAAAAGTAAGGTTCAAAAACGACAAAACACTCTTTTACTGTGCAAGAAATGCTTGTTTAAGCTTTTCTGGCTCTTATAAAGCATTTTGCAATGTCATTATGAACGAAGTCAAAGTAAAGTTTAAAAGCACTAAAGCACTCAGAGACTGTGCTTTAAACGTTTGGTTAAGCTACTCTGACACTTAAAAGGTATGTTCAAGAGTCATTTTGAACGAATTTAGTGATAAATTTACAACAACCAAAACCATTTATTACAGTTCATTAAACTCCTGTCTGAGCTTCTCTGACATTAAAAAAACAATTTCATTTACATTATCAATGAATGCAACGAAACGTTTAAATACACTACAACACTACTCTAGTGTGCTAAAAAGTGTTGTTAAAGCGTATTTGACTTTGAAACAGCACTCATCCACTGTGCTTGAAATGCTTCTTTAAGCTTTTCTGAGGCTTCAAAAGCATGTAGTTATGACATTATAAACGATCTGTTTCAACGTCATTTTAAACAAATTAAAAGAAAAGATAAAAAATAAAAACCTACTAAAGTACTCCTCTACTTTGCAAAAAATGCATGTTTAAGCTTTTCTGACTCTGAGAATGCTTGGCCAATGTGATAATGAACGAAATAAAGGAAAAGATAATAACTACTGAAACACTCTTTTATTCTGCAAGAAATGCTCTTTAAAGCTTCTCTGGCTCCTAAAAAGCATTCCAACATTCCAACTGTGTGTTTCAAAGGCTCTTCTGTCATGCTTAAAAATATTGTTTCAATGTCATTATGAACGAAGAAAAAAAAAAGTTTTAAAACAACAAATCATTCTTCTACTGTGCAAGAGATGCTTGTATAAGCCTCTCTGACTCTGAAACAGCATGTTACAATGTTATTAAGAACGAGGTAAAATACAAAAGATAATAACCACTAAAACAATTCGCTAGAGTGTTTTAAACGTTTCTTTGAGCTTTAAACGCCTTTCTGAGCGTCTCTCATGCTTAATAATTCTGCTTCAATGTCAGATGAAATATAGAAAAGTAAGGTTTAAAAACGACAAAACACTCTTTTACTGTGCAAGAAATGCTTGTTTAAGCTTTTCTGGCTCTTATAAAGCATTTTGCAATGTCATTATGAACGAAGTCAAAGTAAAGTTTAAAAACACTAAAGCACTCAGAGACTGTGCTTTAAACGTTTGGTTAAGCTACTCTGACACTTAAAAGGTATGTTCAAGAGTCATTTTGAACGAATTTAGTGATAAATTTACAACAACCAAAACCATTTATTACAGTTCATTAAACTCCTGTCTGAGCTTCTCTGACATTAAAAAAACAATTTCATTTACATTATCAATGAATGCAACGAAACGTTTAAATACACTACAACACTACTCTAGTGTGCTAGAAAGTGTTGTTTAAGCGTATTTGACTTTGAAACAGCACTCATCCACTGTGCTTGAAATGCTTCTTTAAGCTTTTCTGAGGCTTCAAAAGCATGTAGTTATGACATTATAAACGATCTGTTTCAACGTCATTTTAAACAAATTAAAAGAAAAGATAAAAAATAAAAACCTACTAAAGTACTCCTCTACTTTGCACAAAATGCATGTTTAAGCTTTTCTGACTCTGAGAATGCTTTGGCCAATGTGATAATGAACGAAATAAAGGAAAAGATAATAACTACTGAAACACTCTTTTATTCTGCAAGAAATGCTCTTTAAAGCTTCTCTGGCTCCTAAAAAGCATTCCAACATTCCAACTGTGTCTTTCAAAGGCTCTTCTGTCATGCTTAAAAATATTGTTTCAATGTCATTATGAACGAAGAAAAAAAAAGTTTTAAAACAACAAATCATTCTTCTACTGTGCAAGAGATGCTTGTATAAGCCTCTCTGACTCTGAAACAGCATGTTACAATGTTATTAAGAACGAGGTAAAATACAAAAGATAATAACCACTAAAACAATTCGCTAGAGTGTTTTAAACGTTTCTTTGAGCTTTAAACGCCTTTCAGAGCGTCTCTCATGCTTAATAATTCTGCTTCAATGTCAGATGAAATATAGAAAAGTAAGGTTCAAAAACGACAAAACACTCTTTTACTGTGCAAGAAATGCTTGTTTAAGCTTTTCTGGCTCTTATAAAGCATTTTGCAATGTCATTATGAACGAAGTCAAAGTAAAGTTTAAAAACACTAAAGCACTCAGAGACTGTGCTTTAAACGTCTGGTTAAGCTACTCTGACGCTTAAAAGGCATGTTCAAGAGTCATTTTGAACGAATTTAGTGATAAATTTACAACAACCAAAACCATTTATTACAGTTCATTAAACTCCTGTCTGAGCTTCTCTGACATTAAAAAAACAATTTCAATTACATTATCAATGAATGCAACTAAACGTTTAAATACACTACAACACTCCTCTAGTGTGCTAGAAAGTGTTGTTTAAGCGTATTTGACTTTGAAACAGCACTCATCCACTGTGCTTGAAATGCTTCTTTAAGCTTTTCTGAGGCTTCAAAAGCATGTAGTTATGACATTATAAACGATCTGTTTCAACGTCATTTTAAACAAATTAAAAGAAAAGATAAAAAATAAAAACCTACAAAAGTACTCCTCTACTGTGCAACAAATGCATGTTTAAGCTCTTCTGACTCTGAGAATGCTTTGGCCAATGGGATAATGAACGAAATAAAAGAAAAGATAATAACTACTAAAACACTCTTTTATTATGCAAGAAATGCTCTTTAAAGCTTCTCTGGCTCCTAAAAAGCGTTCCAACATTCCAACTGTGTGTTTCAAAGGCTCTTCTGTCATGTTTAAAAATATTGTTTTAATGTCATTATGAACGAGAAAAAAAAAGTTTTAAAACAACAAATCATTCTTCTACTGTGCAAGAAATGCTTGTTTAAGCTTTTCTGGCTCTTATAAAGCATTTTGCAATGTCATTATGAACGAAGTCAAAGTAAAGTTTAAAAACACTAAAGCACTCAGAGACTGTGCTTTAAACGTTTGGTTAAGCTACTCTGACACTTAAAAGGTATGTTCAAGAGTCATTTTGAACGAATTTAGTGATAAATTTACAACAACCAAAACCATTTATTACAGTTCATTAAACTCCTGTCTGAGCTTCTCTGACATTAAAAAAACAATTTCATTTACATTATCAATGAATGCAACGAAACGTTTAAATACACTACAACACTACTCTAGTGTGCTAGAAAGTGTTGTTAAAGCGTATTTGACTTTGAAACAGCACTCATCCACTGTGCTTGAAATGCTTCTTTAAGCTTTTCTGAGGCTTCAAAAGCATGTAGTTATGACATTATAAACGATCTGTTTCAACGTCATTTTAAACAAATGAAAAGAAAAGATAAAAAATAAAAACCCACAAAAGTACTCCTCTACTTTGCAAAAGATGCATGTTTAACCTTTTCTGACTCTGAGAACGCTTTGGCCAATGTGATAATGAACGAAATAAAAGAAAAGATATTAACTACTGAAACACTCTTTTATTCTGCAAGAAATGCTCTTTAAAGCTTCTCTGGCTCCTAAAAAGCATTCCAACATTCCAACTGTGTGTTTCAAAGGCTCTTCTGTCATGCTTAAAAATACTGTTTTAATGTCATTATGAACGAAAAAAAAAAGTTTTAAAACAACAAATCATTCTTCTACTGTGCAAGAGATGCTTGCATAAGCCTCTCTGACTCTGAAACAGCATGTTACAATGTTATTAAGAACGAGGTAAAATACAAAAGATAATAACCACTAAAACACTACGCTAGAGTGTTTTAAATGTTTTTTTGAGCTTTAAACGCCTTTCTGAGGTCTCTCATGCTTAACAATTTTGCTTCAATATCAGATGAAAGATAGAAAAGTAAAGTTCAAAAACGACAAAACACTCTTTTACTGTGCAAGAAATGCTTGTTTAAGCTTTTCTGGCTCTTATAAAGCATTTTGCAATGTCATTATGAACGAAGTCAAAGTAAAGTTTAAAAACACTAAAGCACTCAGAGACTGTGCTTTAAACGTTTGGTTAAGATACTCTGACGCTTAAAAAGCATGTTCAAGAGTCATTTTGAACGAATTTAGTGATAAGTTTAAAACAACCAAAACCATTGATTACAGTTTATTAAATTCCTGTCTGAGCTTCTCTGACATTAAAAAAACAATTTCAATTACATTATCAATGAATGCAACTAAACGTTTAAATACACTACAACACTCCTCTAGTGTGCTAGAAAGTGTTGTTTAAGCGTATTTGACTTTGAAACAGCACTCATCCACTGTGCTTGAAATGCTTCTTTAAGCTTTTCTGAGGCTTCAAAAGCATGTAGTTATGACATTATAAACGATCTGTTTCAACGTCATTTTAAACAAATTAAAAGAAAAGATAAAAAATAAAATCCTACTACTGTGCAACAAATGCATGTTTAAGCTTTTCTGACTCTGAGAATGCTTTGGCCAATGTGATAATGAACGAAATAAAAGAAAAGATATTAACTACTGAAACACTCTTTTATTCTGCAAGAAATGCTCTTTAAAGCTTCTCTGGCTCCTAAAAAGCATTCCAACATTCCAACTGTGTGTTTCAAAGGCTCTTCTGTCATGCTTAAAAATATTGTTTCAATGTCATTATGAACGAAGAAAAAAAAAGTTTTAAAACAACAAATCATTCTTCTATTGTGCAAGAGATGCTTGTATAAGCCTCTCTGACTCTGAAACAGCATGTTACAATGTTATTAAGAACGAGGTAAAATACAAAAGATAATAACCACTAAAACAATTCGCTAGAGTGTTTTAAACGTTTCTTTGAGCTTTAAACGTCTTTCTGAGCGTCTCTCATGCTTAACAATTTTGCTTCAATATCAGATGAAAGATAGAAAAGTAAAGTTCAAAAACGACAAAACACTCTTTTACTGTGCAAGAAATGCTTGTTTAAGCTTTTCTGGATCTTATAAAGCATTTTGCAATGTCATTATGAACGAAGTCAAAGTAAAGTTTAAAAACACTAAAGCACTCAGAGACTGTGCTTTAAACGTTTGGTTAAGCTACTCTGACGCTTAAAAAGCATGTTCAAGAGTCATTTTGAACGAATTTAGTGATAAGTTTAAAACAACCAAAACCATTTATTACAGTTTATTAAATTCCTGTCTGAGCTTCTCTGACATTAAAAAAACAATTTCAATTACATTATCAATGAATGCAACTAAACGTTTAAATACACTACAACACTTCTCTAGTGTGCTAGAAAGTGTTGTTTAAGCGTATTTGACTTTGAAACAGCACTCATCCACTGTGCTTGAAATGCTTCTTTAAGCTTTTCTGAGGCTTCAAAAGCATGTAGTTATGACATTATAAACGATCTGTTTCAACGTCATTTTAAACAAATTAAAAGAAAAGATAAAAAATAAAATCCTACTACTGTGCAACAAATGCATGTTTAAGCTTTTCTGACTCTGAGAATGCTTTGGCCAATGTGATAATGAACGAAATAAAAGAAAAGATATTAACTACTGAAACACTCTTTTATTCTGCAAGAAATGCTCTTTAAAGCTTCTCTGGCTCCTAAAAAGCATTCCAACATTCCAACTGTGTGTTTCAAAGGCTCTTCTGTCATGCTTAAAAATATTGTTTTAATGTCATTATGAACGAAAAAAAAAAGTTTTAAAACAACAACCATTCTTCTACTGTGCAAGAGATGCTTGTATAAGCCTCTCTGACTCTGAAACAGCATGTTACAATGTTATTAAGAACGAGGTAAAATACAAAAGATAATAACCACTAAAACAATTTGCTAGAGTGTTTTAAACGTTTCTTTGAGCTTTAAACGCCTTTCTGAGCGTCTCTCATGCTTAATAATTCTGCTTCAATGTCAGATGAAATATAGAAAAGTAAGGTTCAAAAACGACAAAACACTCTTTTACTGTGCAAGAAATGCTTGTTTAAGCTTTTCTGGCTCTTATAAAGCATTTTGCAATGTCATTATGAACGAAGTCAAAGTAAAGTTTAAAAGCACTAAAGCACTCAGAGACTGTGCTTTAAACGTTTGGTTAAGCTACTCTGACACTTAAAAGGTATGTTCAAGAGTCATTTTGAACGAATTTAGTGATAAATTTACAACAACCAAAACCATTTATTACAGTTCATTAAACTCCTGTCTGAGCTTCTCTGACATTAAAAAAACAATTTCATTTACATTATCAATGAATGCAACGAAACGTTTAAATACACTACAACACTACTCTAGTGTGCTAAAAAGTGTTGTTAAAGCGTATTTGACTTTGAAACAGCACTCATCCACTGTGCTTGAAATGCTTCTTTAAGCTTTTCTGAGGCTTCAAAAGCATGTAGTTATGACATTATAAACGATCTGTTTCAACGTCATTTTAAACAAATTAAAAGAAAAGATAAAAAATAAAAACCTACTAAAGTACTCCTCTACTTTGCAAAAAATGCATGTTTAAGCTTTTCTGACTCTGAGAATGCTTGGCCAATGTGATAATGAACGAAATAAAGGAAAAGATAATAACTACTGAAACACTCTTTTATTCTGCAAGAAATGCTCTTTAAAGCTTCTCTGGCTCCTAAAAAGCATTCCAACATTCCAACTGTGTGTTTCAAAGGCTCTTCTGTCATGCTTAAAAATATTGTTTCAATGTCATTATGAACGAAGAAAAAAAAAAGTTTTAAAACAACAAATCATTCTTCTACTGTGCAAGAGATGCTTGTATAAGCCTCTCTGACTCTGAAACAGCATGTTACAATGTTATTAAGAACGAGGTAAAATACAAAAGATAATAACCACTAAAACAATTCGCTAGAGTGTTTTAAACGTTTCTTTGAGCTTTAAACGCCTTTCTGAGCGTCTCTCATGCTTAATAATTCTGCTTCAATGTCAGATGAAATATAGAAAAGTAAGGTTTAAAAACGACAAAACACTCTTTTACTGTGCAAGAAATGCTTGTTTAAGCTTTTCTGGCTCTTATAAAGCATTTTGCAATGTCATTATGAACGAAGTCAAAGTAAAGTTTAAAAACACTAAAGCACTCAGAGACTGTGCTTTAAACGTTTGGTTAAGCTACTCTGACACTTAAAAGGTATGTTCAAGAGTCATTTTGAACGAATTTAGTGATAAATTTACAACAACCAAAACCATTTATTACAGTTCATTAAACTCCTGTCTGAGCTTCTCTGACATTAAAAAAACAATTTCATTTACATTATCAATGAATGCAACGAAACGTTTAAATACACTACAACACTACTCTAGTGTGCTAGAAAGTGTTGTTTAAGCGTATTTGACTTTGAAACAGCACTCATCCACTGTGCTTGAAATGCTTCTTTAAGCTTTTCTGAGACTTCAAAAGCATGTAGTTATGACATTATAAACGATCTGTTTCAACGTCATTTTAAACAAATTAAAAGAAAAGATAAAAAATAAAAACCTACTAAAGTACTCCTCTACTTTGCACAAAATGCATGTTTAAGCTTTTCTGACTCTGAGAATGCTTTGGCCAATGTGATAATGAACGAAATAAAGGAAAAGATAATAACTACTGAAACACTCTTTTATTCTGCAAGAAATGCTCTTTAAAGCTTCTCTGGCTCCTAAAAAGCATTCCAACATTCCAACTGTGTCTTTCAAAGGCTCTTCTGTCATGCTTAAAAATATTGTTTCAATGTCATTATGAACGAAGAAAAAAAAAGTTTTAAAACAACAAATCATTCTTCTACTGTGCAAGAGATGCTTGTATAAGCCTCTCTGACTCTGAAACAGCATGTTACAATGTTATTAAGAACGAGGTAAAATACAAAAGATAATAACCACTAAAACAATTCGCTAGAGTGTTTTAAACGTTTCTTTGAGCTTTAAACGCCTTTCAGAGCGTCTCTCATGCTTAATAATTCTGCTTCAATGTCAGATGAAATATAGAAAAGTAAGGTTCAAAAACGACAAAACACTCTTTTACTGTGCAAGAAATGCTTGTTTAAGCTTTTCTGGCTCTTATAAAGCATTTTGCAATGTCATTATGAACGAAGTCAAAGTAAAGTTTAAAAATACTAAAGCACTCAGAGACTGTGCTTTAAACGTCTGGTTAAGCTACTCTGACGCTTAAAAGGCATGTTCAAGAGTCATTTTGAACGAATTTAGTGATAAATTTACAACAACCAAAACCATTTATTACAGTTCATTAAACTCCTGTCTGAGCTTCTCTGACATTAAAAAAACAATTTCAATTACATTATCAATGAATGCAACTAAACGTTTAAATACACTACAACACTCCTCTAGTGTGCTAGAAAGTGTTGTTTAAGCGTATTTGACTTTGAAACAGCACTCATCCACTGTGCTTGAAATGCTTCTTTAAGCTTTTCTGAGGCTTCAAAAGCATGTAGTTATGACATTATAAACGATCTGTTTCAACGTCATTTTAAACAAATGAAAAGAAAAGATAAAAAATAAAAACCTACAAAAGTACTCCTCTACTGTGCAACAAATGCATGTTTAAGCTCTTCTGACTCTGAGAATGCTTTGGCCAATGGGATAATGAACGAAATAAAAGAAAAGATAATAACTACTAAAACACTCTTTTATTATGCAAGAAATGCTCTTTAAAGCTTCTCTGGCTCCTAAAAAGCGTTCCAACATTCCAACTGTGTGTTTCAAAGGCTCTTCTGTCATGTTTAAAAATATTGTTTTAATGTCATTATGAACGAGAAAAAAAAAGTTTTAAAACAACAAATCATTCTTCTACTGTGCAAGAAATGCTTGTTTAAGCTTTTCTGGCTCTTATAAAGCATTTTGCAATGTCATTATGAACGAAGTCAAAGTAAAGTTTAAAAACACTAAAGCACTCAGAGACTGTGCTTTAAACGTTTGGTTAAGCTACTCTGACACTTAAAAGGTATGTTCAAGAGTCATTTTGAACGAATTTAGTGATAAATTTACAACAACCAAAACCATTTATTACAGTTCATTAAACTCCTGTCTGAGCTTCTCTGACATTAAAAAAACAATTTCATTTACATTATCAATGAATGCAACGAAACGTTTAAATACACTACAACACTACTCTAGTGTGCTAGAAAGTGTTGTTTAAGCGTATTTGACTTTGAAACAGCACTCATCCACTGTGCTTGAAATGCTTCTTTAAGCTTTTCTGAGGCTTCAAAAGCATGTAGTTATGACATTATAAACGATCTGTTTCAACGTCATTTTAAACAAATTAAAAGAAAAGATAAAAAATAAAAACCTACTAAAGTACTCCTCTACTTTGCACAAAATGCATGTTTAAGCTTTTCTGACTCTGAGAATGCTTTGGCCAATGTGATAATGAACGAAATAAAGGAAAAGATAATAACTACTGAAACACTCTTTTATTCTGCAAGAAATGCTCTTTAAAGCTTCTCTGGCTCCTAAAAAGCATTCCAACATTCCAACTGTGTCTTTCAAAGGCTCTTCTGTCATGCTTAAAAATATTGTTTCAATGTCATTATGAACGAAGAAAAAAAAAGTTTTAAAACAACAAATCATTCTTCTACTGTGCAAGAGATGCTTGTATAAGCCTCTCTGACTCTGAAACAGCATGTTACAATGTTATTAAGAACGAGGTAAAATACAAAAGATAATAACCACTAAAACAATTCGCTAGAGTGTTTTAAACGTTTCTTTGAGCTTTAAACGCCTTTCAGAGCGTCTCTCATGCTTAATAATTCTGCTTCAATGTCAGATGAAATATAGAAAAGTAAGGTTCAAAAACGACAAAACACTCTTTTACTGTGCAAGAAATGCTTGTTTAAGCTTTTCTGGCTCTTATAAAGCATTTTGCAATGTCATTATGAACGAAGTCAAAGTAAAGTTTAAAAACACTAAAGCACTCAGAGACTGTGCTTTAAACGTCTGGTTAAGCTACTCTGACGCTTAAAAGGCATGTTCAAGAGTCATTTTGAACGAATTTAGTGATAAATTTACAACAACCAAAACCATTTATTACAGTTCATTAAACTCCTGTCTGAGCTTCTCTGACATTAAAAAAACAATTTCAATTACATTATCAATGAATGCAACTAAACGTTTAAATACACTACAACACTCCTCTAGTGTGCTAGAAAGTGTTGTTTAAGCGTATTTGACTTTGAAACAGCACTCATCCACTGTGCTTGAAATGCTTCTTTAAGCTTTTCTGAGGCTTCAAAAGCATGTAGTTATGACATTATAAACGATCTGTTTCAACGTCATTTTAAACAAATGAAAAGAAAAGATAAAAAATAAAAACCTACAAAAGTACTCCTCTACTGTGCAACAAATGCATGTTTAAGCTCTTCTGACTCTGAGAATGCTTTGGCCAATGGGATAATGAACGAAATAAAAGAAAAGATAATAACTACTAAAACACTCTTTTATTATGCAAGAAATGCTCTTTAAAGCTTCTCTGGCTCCTAAAAAGCGTTCCAACATTCCAACTGTGTGTTTCAAAGGCTCTTCTGTCATGTTTAAAAATATTGTTTTAATGTCATTATGAACGAGAAAAAAAAAGTTTTAAAACAACAAATCATTCTTCTACTGTGCAAGAGATGCTTGTATAAGCCTCTCTGACTCTGAAACAGCATGTTACAATGTTATGAAGAACAAAGTAAAATACAAAAGATAATAACCACTAAAACAATTCGCTAGAGTGTTTTAAACGTTTCTTTGAGCTTTAAACGCCTTTCAGAGCGTCTCTCATGCTTAATAATTCTGCTTCAATGTCAGATGAAATATAGAAAAGTAAGGTTCAAAAACGACAAAACACTCTTTTACTGTGCAAGAAATGCTTGTTTAAGCTTTTCTGGCTCCTATAAAGCATTTTGCAATGTCATTATGAACGAAGTCAAAGTAAAGTTTAAAAACACTAAAGCACTCAGAGACTGTGCTTTAAACGTCTGGTTAAGCTACTCTGACGCTTAAAAGGCATGTTCAAGAGTCATTTTGAACGAATTTAGTGATAAGTTTAAAACAACCAAAACCATTTATTACAGTTCATTAAACTCCTGTCTGAGCTTCTCTGACATTAAAAAAACAATTTCATTTACATTATCAATGAATGCAACGAAACGTTTAAATACACTACAACACTACTCTAGTGTGCTAGAAAGTGTTGTTAAAGCGTATTTGACTTTGAAACAGCACTCATCCACTGTGCTTGAAATGCTTCTTTAAGCTTTTCTGAGGCTTCAAAAGCATGTAGTTATGACATTATAAACGATCTGTTTCAACGTCATTTTAAACAAATTAAAAGAAAAGATAAAAAATAAAAACCTACAAAAGTACTCCTCTACTGTGCAACAAATGCATGTTTAAGCTCTTCTGACTCTGAGAATGCTTTGGCCAATGGGATAATGAACGAAATAAAAGAAAAGATAATAACTACTAAAACACTCTTTTATTCTGCAAGAAATGCTCTTTAAAGCTTCTCTGGCTCCTAAAAAGCATTCCAACATTCCAACTGTGTGTTTCAAAGGCTCTTCTGTCATGCTTAAAAATATTGTTTTAATGTCATTATGAACGAGAAAAAAAAAGTTTTAAAACAACAAATCATTCTTCTACTGTGCAAGAGATGCTTGTATAAGCCTCTCTGACTCTGAAACAGCATGTTACAATGTTATTAAGAACGAGGTAAAATACAAAAGATAATAACCACTAAAACAATTTGCTAGAGTGTTTTAAACGTTTCTTTGAGCTTTAAACGCCTTTCTGAGCGTCTCTCATGCTTAATAATTCTGCTTCAATGTCAGATGAAATATAGAAAAGTAAGGTTCAAAAACGACAAAACACTCTTTTACTGTGCAAGAAATGCTTGTTTAAGCTTTTCTGGCTCTTATAAAGCATTTTGCAATGTCATTATGAACGAAGTCAAAGTAAAGTTTAAAAACACTAAAGCACTCAGAGACTGTGCTTTAAACGTTTGGTTAAGCTACTCTGACACTTAAAAGGTATGTTCAAGAGTCATTTTGAACGAATTTAGTGATAAATTTACAACAACCAAAACCATTTATTACAGTTCATTAAACTCCTGTCTGAGCTTCTCTGACATTAAAAAAACAATTTCATTTACATTATCAATGAATGCAACGAAACGTTTAAATACACTACAACACTACTCTAGTGTGCTAGAAAGTGTTGTTAAAGCGTATTTGACTTTGAAACAGCACTCATCCACTGTGCTTGAAATGCTTCTTTAAGCTTTTCTGAGGCTTCAAAAGCATGTAGTTATGACATTATAAACGATCTGTTTCAACGTCATTTTAATCAAATTTAAAGAAAAGATAAAAAATAAAAACCTACTAAAGTACTCCTCTACTTTGCAAAAAATGCATGTTTAAGCTTTTCTGACTCTGAGAATGCTTTGGCCAATGTGATAATGAACGAAATAAAGGAAAAGATAATAACTACTGAAACACTCTTTTATTCTGCAAGAAATGCTCTTTAAAGCTTCTCTGGCTCCTAAAAAGCATTCCAACATTCCAACTGTGTCTTTCAAAGGCTCTTCTGTCATGCTTAAAAATATTGTTTCAATGTCATTATGAACGAAGAAAAAAAAAGTTTTAAAACAACAAATCATTCTTCTACTGTGCAAGAGATGCTTGTATAAGCCTCTCTGACTCTGAAACAGCATGTTACAATGTTATTAAGAACGAGGTAAAATACAAAAGATAATAACCACTAAAACAATTCGCTAGAGTGTTTTAAACGTTTCTTTGAGCTTTAAACGCCTTTCAGAGCGTCTCTCATGCTTAATAATTCTGCTTCAATATCAGATGAAATATAGAAAAGTAAGGTTCAAAAACGACAAAACACTCTTTTACTGTGCAAGAAATGCTTGTTTAAGCTTTTCTGGCTCTTATAAAGCATTTTGCAATGTCATTATGAACGAAGTCAAAGTAAAGTTTAAAAACACTAAAGCACTCAGAGACTGTGCTTTAAACGTTTGGCTAAGCTACTCTGACGCTTAAAAAGCATGTTCAAGAGTCATTTTGAACGAATTTAGTGATAAGTTTAAAACAACCAAAACCATTTATTACAGTTTATTAAATTCCTGTCTGAGCTTCTCTGACATTAAAAAAACAATTTCAATTACATTATCAATGAATGCAACTAAACGTTTAAATACACTACAACACTCCTCTAGTGTGCTAGAAAGTGTTGTTTAAGCGTATTTGACTTTGAAACAGCACTCATCCACTGTGCTTGAAATGCTTCTTTAAGCTTTTCTGAGGCTTCAAAAGCATGTAGTTATGACATTATAAACGATCTGTTTCAACGTCATTTTAAACAAATTAAAAGAAAAGATAAAAAATAAAAACCTACTACTGTGCAACAAATGCATGTTTAAGCTTTTCTGACTCTGAGAATGCTTTGGCCAATGTGATAATGAACGAAATAAAAGAAAAGATATTAACTACTGAAACACTCTTTTATTCTGCAAGAAATGCTCTTTAAAGCTTCTCTGGCTCCTAAAAAGCATTCCAACATTCCAACTGTGTGTTTCAAAGGCTCTTCTGTCATGCTTAAAAATATTGTTTTAATGTCATTATGAACGAAAAAAAAAAGTTTTAAAACAACAAATCATTCTTCTACTGTGCAAGAGATGCTTGTATAAGCCTTTCTGACTCTGAAACAGCATGTTACAATGTTATGAAGAACGAGGTAAAATGCAAAAGATAATAACCACTAAAACACTACGCTAGAGTGTTTTAAACGTTTTTTTGAGCTTTAAACGCCTTTCTGAGGTCTCTCATGCTTAACAATTTTGCTTCAATATCAGATGAAAAATAGAAAAGTAAAGTTCAAAAACGACAAAACACTCTTTTACTGTGCAAGAAATGCTTGTTTAAGCTTTTCTGGCTTTTATAAAGCATTTTGCAATGTCATTATGAACGAAGTCAAAGTAAAGTTTAAAAACACTAAAGCACTCAGAAACTGTGCTTTAAACGTTTGGTTAATCTACTCTGACGCTTAAAAAGCATGTTCAAGAGTCATTTTGAACGAATTTAGTGATAAGTTTAAAACAACCAAAACCATTTATTACAGTTTATTAAATTCCTGTCTGAGCTTCTCTGACATTAAAAAAACAATTTCAATTACATTATCAATGAATGCAACTAAACGTTTAAATACACTACAACACTCCTCTAGTGTGCTAGAAAGTGTTGTTTAAGCGTATTTGACTTTGAAACAGCACTCATCCACTGTGCTTGAAATGCTTCTTTAAGCTTTTCTGAGGCTTCAAAAGCATGTAGTTATGACATTATAAACGATCTGTTTCAACGTCATTTTAAACAAATTAAAAGAAAAGATAAAAAATAAAATCCTACTACTGTGCAACAAACGCATGTTTAAGCTTTTCTGACTCTGAGAATGCTTTGGCCAATGTGATAATGAACGAGATAAAAGAAAAGATATTAACTACTGAAACACTCTTTTATTCTGCAAGAAATGCTCTTTAAAGCTTCTCTGGCTCCTAAAAAGC
Source organism: Trichomycterus rosablanca (assembly GCF_030014385.1). Taxonomy (NCBI): domain Eukaryota; kingdom Metazoa; phylum Chordata; class Actinopteri; order Siluriformes; family Trichomycteridae; genus Trichomycterus; species Trichomycterus rosablanca. Next base: position 110,106 of record NW_026946950.1, on the reverse strand, counting down.
ATTCCAACATTCCAACTGTGTGTTTCAAAGGCTCTTCTGTCATGCTTAAAAATATTGTTTTAATGTCATTATGAACGAAAAAAAAAAGTTTTAAAACAACAAATCATTCTTCTACTGTGCAAGAGATGCTTGTATAAGCCTCTCTGACTCTGAAACAGCATGTTACAATGTTATGAAGAACGAGGTAAAATACAAAAGATAATAACCACTAAAACACTACGCTAGAGTGTTTTAAACGTTTCTTTGAGCTTTAAACGCCTTTCTGAGGTCTCTCATGCTTAACAATTTTGCTTCAATATCAGATGAAAGATAGAAAAGTAAAGTTCAAAAACGACAAAACACTCTTTTACTGTGCAGGAAATGCTTGTTTAAGCTTTTCTGGATCTTATAAAGCATTTTGCAATGTCATTATGAACGAAGTCAAAGTAAAGTTTAAAAACACTAAAGCACTCAGAGACTGTGCTTTAAACGTTTGGTTAAGCTACTCTGACGCTTAAAAAGCATGTTCAAGAGTCAATTTGAACGAATTTAGTGATAAGTTTAAAACAACCAAAACCATTTATTACAGTTCATTAAACTCCTGTCTGAGCTTCTCTGACATTAAAAAAACAATTTCAATTACATTATCAATGAATGCAACTAAACGTTTAAATACACTACAACACTCCTCTAGTGTGCTAGAAAGTGTTGTTTAAGCGTATTTGACTTTGAAACAGCACTCATCCACTGTGCTTGAAATGCTTCTTTAAGCTTTTCTGAGGCTTCAAAAGCATGTAGTTATGACATTATAAACGATCTGTTTCAACGTCATTTTAAACAAATTAAAAGAAAAGATAAAAAATAAAATCCTACAAAAGTACTCCTCTACTTTGCAAAAGATGCATGTTTAACCTTTTCTGACTCTGAGAACGCTTTGGCCAATGTGATAATGAACGAAATAAAAGAAAAGATATTAACTACTGAAACACTCTTTTATTCTGCAAGAAATGCTCTTTAAAGCTTCTCTGGCTCCTAAAAAGCATTCCAACATTCCAACTGTGTGTTTCAAAGGCTCTTCTGTCATGCTTAAAAATACTGTTTTAATGTCATTATGAACGAAAAAAAAAAGTTTTAAAACAACAAATCATTCTTCTACTGTGCAAGAGATGCTTGTATAAGCCTCTCTGACTCTGAAACAGCATGTTACAATGTTATGAAGAACGAGGTAAAATACAAAAGATAATAACCACTAAAACACTACGCTAGAGTGTTTTAAACGTTTCTTTGAGCTTTAAATGCCTTTCTGAGGTCTCTCATGCTTAACAATTTTGCTTCAATATCAGATGAAAGATAGAAAAGTAAAGTTCAAAAACGACAAAACACTCTTTTACTGTGCAAGAAATGCTTGTTTAAGCTTTTCTGGCTCTTATAAAGCATTTTGCAATGTCATTATGAACGAAGTCAAAGTAAAGTTTAAAAACACTAAAGCACTCAGAGACTGTGCTTTAAACGTTTGGCTAAGCTACTCTGACGCTTAAAAAGCATGTTCAAGAGTCATTTTGAACGAATTTAGTGATAAGTTTAAAACAACCAAAACCATTTATTACAGTTTATTAAATTCCTGTCTGAGCTTCTCTGACATTAAAAAAACAATTTCAATTACATTATCAATGAATGCAACTAAACGTTTAAATACACTACAACACTCCTCTAGTGTGCTAGAAAGTGTTGTTTAAGCGTATTTGACTTTGAAACAGCACTCATCCACTGTGCTTGAAATGCTTCTTTAAGCTTTTCTGAGGCTTCAAAAGCATGTAGTTATGACATTATAAACGATCTGTTTCAACGTCATTTTAAACAAATTAAAAGAAAAGATAAAAAATAAAATCCTACTACTGTGCAACAAATGCATGTTTAAGCTTTTCTGACTCTGAGAATGCTTTGGCCAATGTGATAATGAACGAAATAAAAGAAAAGATATTAACTACTGAAACACTCTTTTATTCTGCAAGAAATGCTCTTTAAAGCTTCTCTGGCTCCTAAAAAGCATTCCAACATTCCAACTGTGTGTTTCAAAGGCTCTTCTGTCATGCTTAAAAATATTGTTTTAATGTCATTATGAACGAAAAAAAAAAGTTTTAAAACAACAAATCATTCTTCTACTGTGCAAGAGATGCTTGTATAAGCCTTTCTGACTCTGAAACAGCATGTTACAATGTTATGAAGAACGAGGTAAAATACAAAAGATAATAACCACTAAAACACTACGCTAGAGTGTTTTAAACGTTTCTTTGAGCTTTAAACGCCTTTCTGAGCGTCTCTCATGCTTAACAATTTTGCTTCAATATCAGATGAAAGATAGAAAAGTAAAGTTCAAAAACGACAAAACACTCTTTTACTGTGCAAGAAATGCTTGTTTAAGCTTTTCTGGATCTTATAAAGCATTTTGCAATGTCATTATGAACGAAGTCAAAGTAAAGTTTAAAAACACTAAAGCACTCAGAGACTGTGCTTTAAACGTTTGGTTAAGCTACTCTGACGCTTAAAAAGCATGTTCAAGAGTCAATTTGAACGAATTTAGTGATAAGTTTAAAACAACCAAAACCATTTATTACAGTTCATTAAACTCCTGTCTGAGCTTCTCTGACATTAAAAAAACAATTTCAATTACATTATCAATGAATGCAACTAAACGTTTAAATACACTACAACACTCCTCTAGTGTGCTAGAAAGTGTTGTTTAAGCGTATTTGACTTTGAAACAGCACTCATCCACTGTGCTTGAAATGCTTCTTTAAGCTTTTCTGAGGCTTCAAAAGCATGTAGTTATGACATTATAAACGATCTGTTTCAACGTCATTTTAAACAAATGAAAAGAAAAGATAAAAAATAAAAACCCACAAAAGTACTCCTCAACTTTGCAAAAGATGCATGTTTAACCTTTTCTGACTCACTCTGACTCACTGAAACACTCTTTTATTCTGCAAGAAATGCTCTTTAAAGCTTCTCTGGCTCCTAAAAAGCATTCCAACATTCCAACTGTGTGTTTCAAAGGCTCTTCTGTCATGCTTAAAAATACTGTTTTAATGTCATTATGAACGAAAAAAAAAAGTTTTAAAACAACAAATCATTCTTCTACTGTGCAAGAGATGCTTGTATAAGCCTCTCTGACTCTGAAACAGCATGTTACAATGTTATTAAGAACGAGGTAAAATACAAAAGGTAATAACCACTAAAACACTACGCTAGAGTGTTTTAAATGTTTTTTTGAGCTTTAAACGCCTTTCTGAGGTCTCTCATGCTTAACAATTTTGCTTCAATATCAGATGAAAGATAGAAAAGTAAAGTTCAAAAACGACAAAACACTCTTTTACTGTGCAAGAAATGCTTGTTTAAGCTTTTCTGGCTCTTATAAAGCATTTTGCAATGTCATTATGAACGAAGTCAAAGTAAAGTTTAAAAACACTAAAGCACTCAGAGACTGTGCTTTAAACGTCTGGTTAAGCTACTCTGACGCTTAAAAAGCATGTTCAAGAGTCATTTTGAACGAATTTAGTGATAAGTTTAAAACAACCAAAACCATTTATTACAGTTTATTAAATTCCTGTCTGAGCTTCTCTGACATTAAAAAAACAATTTCAATTACATTATCAATGAATGCAACTAAACGTTTAAATACACTACAACACTCCTCTAGTGTGCTAGAAAGTGTTGTTTAAGCGTATTTGACTTTGAAACAGCACTCATCCACTGTGCTTGAAATGCTTCTTTAAGCTTTTCTGAGGCTTCAAAAGCATGTAGTTATGACATTATAAACGATCTGTTTCAACGTCATTTTAAACAAATTAAAAGAAAAGATAAAAAATAAAATCCTACTACTGTGCAACAAATGCATGTTTAAGCTTTTCTGACTCTGAGAATGCTTTGGCCAATGTGATAATGAACGAAATAAAAGAAAAGATATTAACTACTGAAACACTCTTTTATTCTGCAAGAAATGCTCTTTAAAGCTTCTCTGGCTCCTAAAAAGCATTCCAACATTCCAACTGTGTGTTTCAAAGGCTCTTCTGTCATGCTTAAAAATATTGTTTCAATGTCATTATGAACGAAGAAAAAAAAAGTTTTAAAACAACAAATCATTCTTCTACTGTGCAAGAGATGCTTGTATAAGCCTCTCTGACTCTGAAACAGCATGTTACAATGTTATTAAGAACGAGGTAAAATACAAAAGATAATAACCACTAAAACAATTCGCTAGAGTGTTTTAAACGTTTCTTTGAGCTTTAAACGTCTTTCTGAGCGTCTCTCATGCTTAACAATTTTGCTTCAATATCAGATGAAAGATAGAAAAGTAAAGTTCAAAAACGACAAAACACTCTTTTACTGTGCAAGAAATGCTTGTTTAAGCTTTTCTGGATCTTATAAAGCATTTTGCAATGTCATTATGAACGAAGTCAAAGTAAAGTTTAAAAACACTAAAGCACTCAGAGACTGTGCTTTAAACGTTTGGTTAAGCTACTCTGACGCTTAAAAAGCATGTTCAAGAGTCATTTTGAACGAATTTAGTGATAAGTTTAAAACAACCAAAACCATTTATTACAGTTTATTAAATTCCTGTCTGAGCTTCTCTGACATTAAAAAAACAATTTCAATTACATTATCAATGAATGCAACTAAACGTTTAAATACACTACAACACTTCTCTAGTGTGCTAGAAAGTGTTGTTTAAGCGTATTTGACTTTGAAACAGCACTCATCCACTGTGCTTGAAATGCTTCTTTAAGCTTTTCTGAGGCTTCAAAAGCATGTAGTTATGACATTATAAACGATCTGTTTCAACGTCATTTTAAACAAATTAAAAGAAAAGATAAAAAATAAAATCCTACTACTGTGCAACAAATGCATGTTTAAGCTTTTCTGACTCTGAGAATGCTTTGGCCAATGTGATAATGAACGAAATAAAAGAAAAGATATTAACTACTGAAACACTCTTTTATTCTGCAAGAAATGCTCTTTAAAGCTTCTCTGGCTCCTAAAAAGCATTCCAACATTCCAACTGTGTGTTTCAAAGGCTCTTCTGTCATGCTTAAAAATATTGTTTTAATGTCATTATGAACGAAAAAAAAAAGTTTTAAAACAACAACCATTCTTCTACTGTGCAAGAGATGCTTGTATAAGCCTCTCTGACTCTGAAACAGCATGTTACAATGTTATTAAGAACGAGGTAAAATACAAAAGATAATAACCACTAAAACAATTTGCTAGAGTGTTTTAAACGTTTCTTTGAGCTTTAAACGCCTTTCTGAGCGTCTCTCATGCTTAATAATTCTGCTTCAATGTCAGATGAAATATAGAAAAGTAAGGTTCAAAAACGACAAAACACTCTTTTACTGTGCAAGAAATGCTTGTTTAAGCTTTTCTGGCTCTTATAAAGCATTTTGCAATGTCATTATGAACGAAGTCAAAGTAAAGTTTAAAAGCACTAAAGCACTCAGAGACTGCTTTAAACGTTTGGTTAAGCTACTCTGACACTTAAAAGGTATGTTCAAGAGTCATTTTGAACGAATTTAGTGATAAATTTACAACAACCAAAACCATTTATTACAGTTCATTAAACTCCTGTCTGAGCTTCTCTGACATTAAAAAAACAATTTCATTTACATTATCAATGAATGCAACGAAACGTTTAAATACACTACAACACTACTCTAGTGTGCTAAAAAGTGTTGTTAAAGCGTATTTGACTTTGAAACAGCACTCATCCACTGTGCTTGAAATGCTTCTTTAAGCTTTTCTGAGGCTTCAAAAGCATGTAGTTATGACATTATAAACGATCTGTTTCAACGTCATTTTAAACAAATTAAAAGAAAAGATAAAAAATAAAAACCTACTAAAGTACTCCTCTACTTTGCAAAAAATGCATGTTTAAGCTTTTCTGACTCTGAGAATGCTTGGCCAATGTGATAATGAACGAAATAAAGGAAAAGATAATAACTACTGAAACACTCTTTTATTCTGCAAGAAATGCTCTTTAAAGCTTCTCTGGCTCCTAAAAAGCATTCCAACATTCCAACTGTGTGTTTCAAAGGCTCTTCTGTCATGCTTAAAAATATTGTTTCAATGTCATTATGAACGAAGAAAAAAAAAAGTTTTAAAACAACAAATCATTCTTCTACTGTGCAAGAGATGCTTGTATAAGCCTCTCTGACTCTGAAACAGCATGTTACAATGTTATTAAGAACGAGGTAAAATACAAAAGATAATAACCACTAAAACAATTCGCTAGAGTGTTTTAAACGTTTCTTTGAGCTTTAAACGCCTTTCAGAGCGTCTCTCATGCTTAATAATTCTGCTTCAATGTCAGATGAAATATAGAAAAGTAAGGTTCAAAAACGACAAAACACTCTTTTACTGTGCAAGAAATGCTTGTTTAAGCTTTTCTGGCTCTTATAAAGCATTTTGCAATGTCATTATGAACGAAGTCAAAGTAAAGTTTAAAAACACTAAAGCACTCAGAGACTGTGCTTTAAACGTTTGGTTAAGCTACTCTGACACTTAAAAGGCATGTTTAAGAGTCATTTTGAACGAATTTAGTGATAAATTTACAACAACCAAAACCATTTATTACAGTTCATTAAACTCCTGTCTGAGCTTCTCTGACATTAAAAAAACAATTTCATTTACATTATCAATGAATGCAACGAAACGTTTAAATACACTACAACACTACTCTAGTGTGCTAGAAAGTGTTGTTAAAGCGTATTTGACTTTGAAACAGCACTCATCCACTGTGCTTGAAATGCTTCTTTAAGGCTTCAAAAGCATGTAGTTATGACATTATAAACGATCTGTTTCAACGTCATTTTAAACAAATTAAAAGAAAAGATAAAAAATAAAAACCTACTAAAGTACTCCTCTACTTTGCAAAAAATGCATGTTTAAGCTTTTCTGACTCTGAGAATGCTTTGGCCAATGTGATAATGAACGAAATAAAGGAAAAGATAATAACTACTGAAACACTCTTTTATTCTGCAAGAAATGCTCTTTAAAGCTTCTCTGGCTCCTAAAAAGCATTCCAACATTCCAACTGTGTGTTTCAAAGGCTCTTCTGTCATGCTTAAAAATATTGTTTCAATGTCATTATGAACGAAGAAAAAAAAAAGTTTTAAAACAACAAATCATTCTTCTACTGTGCAAGAGATGCTTGTATAAGCCTCTCTGACTCTGAAACAGCATGTTACAATGTTATTAAGAACGAGGTAAAATACAAAAGATAATAACCACTAAAACAATTCGCTAGAGTGTTTTAAACGTTTCTTTGAGCTTTAAACGCCTTTCTGAGCGTCTCTCATGCTTAATAATTCTGCTTCAATGTCAGATGAAATATAGAAAAGTAAGGTTTAAAAACGACAAAACACTCTTTTACTGTGCAAGAAATGCTTGTTTAAGCTTTTCTGGCTCTTATAAAGCATTTTGCAATGTCATTATGAACGAAGTCAAAGTAAAGTTTAAAAACACTAAAGCACTCAGAGACTGTGCTTTAAACGTTTGGTTAAGCTACTCTGACACTTAAAAGGTATGTTCAAGAGTCATTTTGAACGAATTTAGTGATAAATTTACAACAACCAAAACCATTTATTACAGTTCATTAAACTCCTGTCTGAGCTTCTCTGACATTAAAAAAACAATTTCATTTACATTATCAATGAATGCAACGAAACGTTTAAATACACTACAACACTCCTCTAGTGTGCTAGAAAGTGTTGTTTAAGCGTATTTGACTTTGAAACAGCACTCATCCACTGTGCTTGAAATGCTTCTTTAAGCTTTTCTGAGGCTTCAAAAGCATGTAGTTATGACATTATAAACGATCTGTTTCAACGTCATTTTAAACAAATTAAAAGAAAAGATAAAAAATAAAAACCTACTAAAGTACTCCTCTACTTTGCACAAAATGCATGTTTAAGCTTTTCTGACTCTGAGAATGCTTTGGCCAATGTGATAATGAACGAAATAAAGGAAAAGATAATAACTACTGAAACACTCTTTTATTCTGCAAGAAATGCTCTTTAAAGCTTCTCTGGCTCCTAAAAAGCATTCCAACATTCCAACTGTGTCTTTCAAAGGCTCTTCTGTCATGCTTAAAAATATTGTTTCAATGTCATTATGAACGAAGAAAAAAAAAGTTTTAAAACAACAAATCATTCTTCTACTGTGCAAGAGATGCTTGTATAAGCCTCTCTGACTCTGAAACAGCATGTTACAATGTTATTAAGAACGAGGTAAAATACAAAAGATAATAACCACTAAAACAATTCGCTAGAGTGTTTTAAACGTTTCTTTGAGCTTTAAACGCCTTTCTGAGCGTCTCTCATGCTTAATAATTCTGCTTCAATGTCAGATGAAATATAGAAAAGTAAGGTTTAAAAACGACAAAACACTCTTTTACTGTGCAAGAAATGCTTGTTTAAGCTTTTCTGGCTCTTATAAAGCATTTTGCAATGTCATTATGAACGAAGTCAAAGTAAAGTTTAAAAACACTAAAGCACTCAGAGACTGTGCTTTAAACGTTTGGTTAAGCTACTCTGACACTTAAAAGGTATGTTCAAGAGTCATTTTGAACGAATTTAGTGATAAATTTACAACAACCAAAACCATTTATTACAGTTCATTAAACTCCTGTCTGAGCTTCTCTGACATTAAAAAAACAATTTCATTTACATTATCAATGAATGCAACGAAACGTTTAAATACACTACAACACTACTCTAGTGTGCTAGAAAGTGTTGTTAAAGCGTATTTGACTTTGAAACAGCACTCATCCACTGTGCTTGAAATGCTTCTTTAAGCTTTTCTGAGGCTTCAAAAGCATGTAGTTATGACATTATAAACGATCTGTTTCAACGTCATTTTAAACAAATTAAAAGAAAAGATAAAAAATAAAAACCTACTAAAGTACTCCTCTACTTTGCACAAAATGCATGTTTAAGCTTTTCTGACTCTGAGAATGCTTTGGCCAATTTGATAATGAACGAAATAAAGGAAAAGATAATAACTACTGAAACACTCTTTTATTCTGCAAGAAATGCTCTTTAAAGCTTCTCTGGCTCCTAAAAAGCATTCCAACATTCCAACTGTGTCTTTCAAAGGCTCTTCTGTCATGCTTAAAAATATTGTTTCAATGTCATTATGAACGAAGAAAAAAAAAGTTTTAAAACAACAAATCATTCTTCTACTGTGCAAGAGATGCTTGTATAAGCCTCTCTGACTCTGAAACAGCATGTTACAATGTTATTAAGAACGAGGTAAAATACAAAAGATAATAACCACTAAAACAATTCGCTAGAGTGTTTTAAACGTTTCTTTGAGCTTTAAACGCCTTTCAGAGCGTCTCTCATGCTTAATAATTCTGCTTCAATGTCAGATGAAATATAGAAAAGTAAGGTTCAAAAACGACAAAACACTCTTTTACTGTGCAAGAAATGCTTGTTTAAGCTTTTCTGGCTCTTATAAAGCATTTTGCAATGTCATTATGAACGAAGTCAAAGTAAAGTTTAAAAACACTAAAGCACTCAGAGACTGTGCTTTAAACGTTTGGTTAAGCTACTCTGACACTTAAAAGGCATGTTTAAGAGTCATTTTGAACGAATTTAGTGATAAATTTACAACAACCAAAACCATTTATTACAGTTCATTAAACTCCTGTCTGAGCTTCTCTGACATTAAAAAAACAATTTCAATTACATTATCAATGAATGCAACTAAACGTTTAAATACACTACAACACTCCTCTAGTGTGCTAGAAAGTGTTGTTTAAGCGTATTTGACTTTGAAACAGCACTCATCCACTGTGCTTGAAATGCTTCTTTAAGCTTTTCTGAGGCTTCAAAAGCATGTAGTTATGACATTATAAACGATCTGTTTCAACGTCATTTTAAACAAATTAAAAGAAAAGATAAAAAATAAAAACCTACTAAAGTACTCCTCTACTTTGCAAAAAATGCATGTTTAAGCTTTTCTGACTCTGAGAATGCTTTGGCCAATGTGATAATGAACGAAATAAAGGAAAAGATAATAACTACTGAAACACTCTTTTATTCTGCAAGAAATGCTCTTTAAAGCTTCTCTGGCTCCTAAAAAGCATTCCAACATTCCAACTGTGTCTTTCAAAGGCTCTTCTGTCATGCTTAAAAATATTGTTTCAATGTCATTATGAACGAAGAAAAAAAAAGTTTTAAAACAACAAATCATTCTTCTACTGTGCAAGAGATGCTTGTATAAGCCTCTCTGACTCTGAAACAGCATGTTACAATGTTATTAAGAACGAGGAAAAATACAAAAGATAATAACCACTAAAACAATTCGCTAGAGTGTTTTAAACGTTTCTTTGAGCTTTAAACGCCTTTCAGAGCGTCTCTCATGCTTAATAATTCTGCTTCAATGTCAGATGAAATATAGAAAAGTAAGGTTCAAAAACGACAAAACACTCTTTTACTGTGCAAGAAATGCTTGTTTAAGCTTTTCTGGCTCTTATAAAGCATTTTGCAATGTCATTATGAACGAAGTCAAAGTAAAGTTTAAAAACACTAAAGCACTCAGAGACTGTGCTTTAAACGTCTGGTTAAGCTACTCTGACGCTTAAAAGGCATGTTCAAGAGTCATTTTGAACGAATTTAGTGATAAGTTTAAAACAACCAAAACCATTTATTACAGTTCATTAAACTCCTGTCTGAGCTTCTCTGACATTAAAAAAGCAATTTCATTTACATTATCAATGAATGCAACGAAACGTTTAAATACACTACAACACTACTCTAGTGTGCTAGAAAGTGTTGTTAAAGCGTATTTGACTTTGAAACAGCACTCATCCACTGTGCTTGAAATGCTTCTTTAAGCTTTTCTGAGGCTTCAAAAGCATGTAGTTATGACATTATAAACGATCTGTTTCAACGTCATTTTAAACAAATTAAAAGAAAAGATAAAAAATAAAAACCTACTAAAGTACTCCTCTACTTTGCAAAAAATGCATGTTTAAGCTTTTCTGACTCTGAGAATGCTTTGGCCAATGTGATAATGAACGAAATAAAGGAAAAGATAATAACTACTGAAACACTCTTTTATTCTGCAAGAAATGCTCTTTAAAGCTTCTCTGGCTCCTAAAAAGCATTCCAACATTCCAACTTTGTGTTTCAAAGGCTCTTCTGTCATGCTTAAAAATATTGTTTCAATGTCATTATGAACGAAGAAAAAAAAAGTTTTAAAACAACAAATCATTCTTCTACTGTGCAAGAGATGCTTGTATAAGCCTCTCTGACTCTGAAACAGCATGTTACAATGTTATTAAGAACGAGGTAAAATACAAAAGATAATAACCACTAAAACAATTTGCTAGAGTGTTTTAAACGTTTCTTTGAGCTTTAAACGCCTTTCTGAGCGTCTCTCATGCTTAATAATTCTGCTTCAATGTCAGATGAAATATAGAAAAGTAAGGTTCAAAAACGACAAAACACTCTTTTACTGTGCAAGAAATGCTTGTTTAAGCTTTTCTGGCTCTTATAAAGCATTTTGCAATGTCATTATGAACGAAGTCAAAGTAAAGTTTAAAAACACTAAAGCACTCAGAGACTGTGCTTTAAACGTCTGGTTAAGCTACTCTGACGCTTAAAAGGCATGTTCAAGAGTCATTTTGAACGAATTTAGTGATAAGTTTAAAACAACCAAAACCATTTATTACAGTTCATTAAACTCCTGTCTGAGCTTCTCTGACATTAAAAAAACAATTTCATTTACATTATCAATGAATGCAACGAAACGTTTAAATACACTACAACACTACTCTAGTGTGCTAGAAAGTGTTGTTAAAGCGTATTTGACTTTGAAACAGCACTCATCCACTGTGCTTGAAATGCTTCTTTAAGCTTTTCTGAGGCTTCAAAAGCATGTAGTTATGACATTATAAACGATCTGTTTCAACGTCATTTTAAACAAATTAAAAGAAAAGATAAAAAATAAAAACCTACAAAAGTACTCCTCTACTGTGCAACAAATGCATGTTTAAGCTCTTCTGACTCTGAGAATGCTTTGGCCAATGGGATAATGAACGAAATAAAAGAAAAGATAATAACTACTAAAACACTCTTTTATTCTGCAAGAAATGCTCTTTAAAGCTTCTCTGGCTCCTAAAAAGCATTCCAACATTCCAACTGTGTGTTTCAAAGGCTCTTCTGTCATGCTTAAAAATACTGTTTTAATGTCATTATGAACGAAGTCAAAGTAAAGTTTAAAAACACTACAACACTCAGAGACTGTGCTTTAAACGTTTGGTTAAGCTACTCTGACGCTTAAAAGGCATGTTCAAGAGTCATTTTGAATGAATTTAGTGATAAGTTTAAAACAACCAAAACCATTTATTACAGTTTATTAAATTCCTGTCTCAGCTTCTCTGACATTAAAAAAACAATTTCAATTACATTATCAATGAATGCAACGAAACGTTTAAATACACTACAACACTCCTCTAGTGTGCTAGAAAGTGTTGTTTAAGCGTATTTGACTTTGAAACAGCACTCATCCACTGTGCTTCAAATGCTTCTTTAAGCTTTTCTGAGGCTTCAAAAGCAGGAAGTTATGACATTATAAACGATCTGTTTCAACGTCATTTTAAACAAATTAAAAGAAAAGATAAAAAATAAAAACCTACTAAAATACTCCTCTACTGTGCAACAAATGCATGTTTAAGCTTTTCTGACTCTGAGAATGCTTTGGCCAATGTGATAATGAACGAAATAAAAGAAAAGATAATAACTACTGAAACACTCTTTTATTCTGCAAGAAATGCTCTTTAAAGCTTCTCTGGCTCCTAAAAAGCATTCCAACATTCCAACTGTGTGTTTCAAAGGCTCTTCTGTCATGCTTAAAAATATTGTTTTAATGTCATTATGAACGAAAAAAAAAAGTTTTAAAACAACAAATCATTCTTCTACTGTGCAAGAGATGCTTGTATAAGCCTCTCTGACTCTGAAACAGCATGTTACAATGTTATGAAGAACGAGGTAAAATACAAAAGATAATAACCACTAAAACACTTTGCTACAGTGTTTTAAACGTTTCTTTGAGCTTTAAACGCCTTTTCTCAGCGTCTCTCATGCTTAACAATTCTGCTTCAATGTCAGATGAAAAATAGAAAAGTAAAAATCAAAAACGACAAAACACTCTTTTACTGTGCAAGAAATGCTTGTTTAAGCTTTTCTGGCTCTTATAAAGCATTTTGCAATGTCATTATGAACGAAGTCAAAGTAAAGTTTAAAAACACTAATGCACTCAGAGACTGTGCTTTAAACGTTTGGTTAAGCTACGCTGACGCTTAAAAAGCATGTTCAAGAGTCATTTCAAACGAATTTAGTGACAAGTTTAAAACAACCAAAACCATTTATTACAGTTTATTAAATTCCTGTCTGAGCTTCTCTGACATTAAAAAAACAATTTCAATTACATTATCAATGAATGCAACTAAACGTTTAAATACACTACAACACTCCTCTAGTGTGCTAGAAAGTGTTGTTTAAGCGTATTTGACTTTGAAACAGCACTCATCCACTGTGCTTGAAATGCTTCTTTAAGCTTTTCTGAGGCTTCAAAAGCATGTAGTTATGACATTATAAACGATCTGTTTCAACGTCATTTTAAACAAATGAAAAGAAAAGATAAAAAATAAAATCCTACTACTGTGCAACAAATGCATGTTTAAGCTTTTCTGACTCTGAGAATGCTTTGGCCAATGTGATAATGAACGAAATAAAAGAAAAGATATTAACTACTGAAACACTCTTTTATTCTGCAAGAAATGCTCTTTAAAGCTTCTCTGGCTCCTAAAAAGCATTCCAACATTCCAACTGTGTGTTTCAAAGGCTCTTCTGTCATGCTTAAAAATATTGTTTTAATGTCATTATGAACGAAAAAAAAAAGTTTTAAAACAACAAATCATTCTTCTACTGTGCAAGAGATGCTTGTATAAGCCTTTCTGACTCTGAAACAGCATGTTACAATGTTATGAAGAACGAGGTAAAATGCAAAAGATAATAACCACTAAAACACTACGCTAGAGTGTTTTAAACGTTTTTTTGAGCTTTAAACGCCTTTCTGAGGTCTCTCATGCTTAACAATTTTGCTTCAATATCAGATGAAAAATAGAAAAGTAAAGTTCAAAAACGACAAAACACTCTTTTACTGTGCAAGAAATGCTTGTTTAAGCTTTTCTGGCTCTTATAAAGCATTTTGCAATGTCATTATGAACGAAGTCAAAGTAAAGTTTAAAAACACTAAAGCACTCAGAGACTGTGCTTTAAACGTCTGGTTAAGCTACTCTGACGCTTAAAAGGCATGTTCAAGAGTCATTTTGAACGAATTTAGTGATAAGTTTAAAACAACCAAAACCATTTATTACAGTTCATTAAACTCCTGTCTGAGCTTCTCTGACATTAAAAAAACAATTTCATTTACATTATCAATGAATGCAACGAAACGTTTAAATACACTACAACACTACTCTAGTGTGCTAGAAAGTGTTGTTTAAGCGTATTTGACTTTGAAACAGCACTCATCCACTGTGCTTGAAATGCTTCTTTAAGCTTTTCTGAGGCTTCAAAAGCATGTAGTTATGACATTATAAACGATCTGTTTCAACGTCATTTTAAACAAATTAAAAGAAAAGATAAAAAATAAAAACCTACAAAAGTACTCCTCTACTGTGCAACAAATGCATGTTTAAGCTCTTCTGACTCTGAGAATGCTTTGGCCAATGGGATAATGAACGAAATAAAAGAAAAGATAATAACTACTAAAACACTCTTTTATTCTGCAAGAAATGCTCTTTAAAGCTTCTCTGGCTCCTAAAAAGCATTCCAAAATTCCAACTGTGTGTTTCAAAGGCTCTTCTGTCATGCTTAAAAATATTGTTTTAATGTCATTATGAACGAGAAAAAAAAAGTTTTAAAACAACAAATCATTCTTCTACTGTGCAAGAGATGCTTGTATAAGCCTCTCTGACTCTGAAACAGCATGTTTCAATGTTATTAAGAACGAGGTAAAATACAAAAGATAATAACCACTAAAACACTACGCTAGAGTGTTTTAAACGTTTCTTTGAGCTTTAAACGCCTTTCTGAGCGTCTCTCATGCTTAACAATTCTGATTCATCATCAAATGAAAGATAGAAAAGTAAAGTTCAAAAACGACAAAACACTCTTTTACTGTGCAAGAAATGCTTGTTTAGGCTTTTCTGGCTCTTATAAAGCATTTTGCAATGTCATTATGAACGAAGTCAAAGTAAAGTTTAAAAACACTAAAGCACTCAGAGACTGTGCTTTACACGTTTGGTTAAGCTACTCTGACGCTTAAAAAGCATGTTTAAGAGTCATTTTGAACGAAATTAGTGATAAGTTTAAAACAACCAAAACCATTTATAACAGTTCATTAAACTCCTGTCTGAGCTTCTCTGACATTAAAAAAAACAATTTCAATTACATTATCAATGAATGCAACTAAACGCAACTAAACGTTACATTCATTGACTTAATACACTACAACACTCCTCTAGTGTGCTAGAAAGTGTTGTTTAAGCGTATTTGACTTTGAAACAGCACTCATCCACTGTGCTTCAAATGCTTCTTTAAGCTTTTCTGAGACTTCAAAAGCAGGAAGTTATGACATTATAAACGATCTGTTTCAACGTCATTTTAAACAAATTAAAAGAAAAGATAAAAAATAAAAACCTACTAAAATACTCCTCTACTGTGCAACAAATGCATGTTTAAGCTTTTCTGACTCTGAGAATGCTTTGGCCAATGTGATAATGAACGAAATAAAAGAAAAGATAATAACTACTGAAACACTCTTTAATTCTGCAAGAAATGCTCTTTAAAGCTTCTCTGGCTCCTAAAAAGCATTCCAACATTCCAACTGTGTGTTTCAAAGGCTCTTCTGTCATGCTTAAAAATATTGTTTTAATGTCATTATGAACGAAAAAAAAAAGTTTTAAAACAACAAATCATTCTTCTACTGTGCAAGAGATGCTTGTATAAGCCTCTCTGACTCTGAAACAGCATGTTACAATGTTATGAAGAACGAGGTAAAATACAAAAGATAATAACCACTAAAACACTACGCTAGAGTGTTTTAAACGTTTCTTTGAGCTTTAAACGCCTTTCTGAGCGTCTCTCATGCTTAACAATTTTGCTTCAATATCAGATGAAAGATAGAAAAGTAAAGTTCAAAAACGACAAAACACTCTTTTACTGTGCAAGAAATGCTTGTTTAAGCTTTTCTGGATCTTATAAAGCATTTTGCAATGTCATTATGAACGAAGTCAAAGTAAAGTTTAAAAACACTAAAGCACTCAGAGACTGTGCTTTAAACGTTTGGTTAAGCTACTCTGACGCTTAAAAAGCATGTTCAAGAGTCATTTTGAACGAATTTAGTGATAAGTTTAAAACAACCAAAACCATTTATTACAGTTTATTAAATTCCTGTCTGAGCTTCTCTGACATTAAAAAAACAATTTCAATTACATTATCAATGAATGCAACTAAACGTTTAAATACACTACAACACTCCTCTAGTGTGCTAGAAAGTGTTGTTTAAGCGTATTTGACTTTGAAACAGCACTCATCCACTGTGCTTGAAATGCTTCTTTAAGCTTTTCTGAGGCTTCAAAAGCATGTAGTTATGACATTATAAACGATCTGTTTCAACGTCATTTTAAACAAATGAAAAGAAAAGATAAAAAATAAAATCCTACTACTGTGCAACAAATGCATGTTTAAGCTTTTCTGACTCTGAGAATGCTTTGGCCAATGTGATAATGAACGAAATAAAAGAAAAGATATTAACTACTGAAACACTCTTTTATTCTGCAAGAAATGCTCTTTAAAGCTTCTCTGGCTCCTAAAAAGCATTCCAACATTCCAACTGTGTGTTTCAAAGGCTCTTCTGTCATGCTTAAAAATATTGTTTTAATGTCATTATGAACGAAAAAAAAAAGTTTTAAAACAACAAATCATTCTTCTACTGTGCAAGAGATGCTTGTATAAGCCTCTCTGACTCTGAAACAGCATGTTACAATGTTATGAAGAACGAGGTAAAATACAAAAGATAATAACCACTAAAACACTACGCTAGAGTGTTTTAAACGTTTTTTTGAGCTTTAAACGCCTTTCTGAGGTCTCTCATGCTTAACAATTTTGCTTCAATATAAGATGAAAAATAGAAAAGTAAAGTTCAAAAACGACAAAACACTCTTTTACTGTGCAAGAAATGCTTGTTTAAGCTTTTCTGGCTCTTATAAAGCATTTTGCAATGTCATTATGAACGAAGTCAAAGTAAAGTTTAAAAACACTAAAGCACTCAGAGACTGTGCTTTAAACGTTTGGTTAAGCTACTCTGACGCTTAAAAGGTATGTTCAAGAGTCATTTTGAACGAATTTAGTGATAAATTTACAACAACCAAAACCATTTATTACAGTTCATTAAACTTCTGTCTGAGCTTCTCTGACATTAAAAAAACAATTTCATTTACATTATCAATGAATGCAACGAAACGTTTAAATACACTACAACACTACTCTAGTGTGCTAGAAAGTGTTGTTAAAGCGTATTTGACTTTGAAACAGCACTCATCCACTGTGCTTGAAATGCTTCTTTAAGCTTTTCTGAGGCTTCAAAAGCATGTAGTTATGACATTATAAACGATCTGTTTCAACGTCATTTTAAACAAATTAAAAGAAAAGATAAAAAATAAAAACCTACAAAAGTACTCCTCTACTGTGCAACAAATGCATGTTTAAGCTCTTCTGACTCTGAGAATGCTTTGGCCAATGGGATAATGAACGAAATAAAAGAAAAGATAATAACTACTAAAACACTCTTTTATTCTGCAAGAAATGCTCTTTAAAGCTTCTCTGGCTCCTAAAAAGCATTCCAACATTCCAACTGTGTGTTTCAAAGGCTCTTCTGTCATGCTTAAAAATATTGTTTTAATGTCATTATGAACGAAAATAAAAAGTTTTAAAACAACAAATCATTCTTCTACTGTGCAAGAGATGCTTGTATAAGCCTCTCTGACTCTGAAACAGCATGTTACAATGTTATGAAGAACGAGGTAAAATACAAAAGATAATAACCACTAAAACACTACGCTAGAGTGTTTTAAACGTTTCTTTGAGCTTTAAACGCCTTTCTGAGCGTCTCTCATGCTTAACAATTTTGCTTCAATATCAGATGAAAGATAGAAAAGTAAAGTTCAAAAACGACAAAACACTCTTTTACTGTGCAAGAAATGCTTGTTTAGGCTTTTCTGGATCTTATAAAGCATTTTGCAATGTCATTATGAACGAAGTCAAAGTAAAGTTTAAAAACACTAAAGCACTCAGAGACTGTGCTTTAAACGTTTGGTTAAGCTACTCTGACGCTTAAAAAGCATGTTCAAGAGTCATTTTGAACGAATTTAGTGATAAGTTTAAAACAACCAAAACCATTTATTACAGTTTATTAAATTCCTGTCTGAGCTTCTCTGACATTAAAAAAACAATTTCATTATCAATGAATGCAACTAAACGTTTAAATGCACTACAACACTCCTCTAGTGTGCTAGAAAGTGTTGTTTAAGCGTATTTGACTTTGAAACAGCACTCATCCACTATGCTTGAAATGCTTCTTTAAGCTTTTCTGAGGCTTCAAAAGCATGTAGTTATGACATTATAAACGATCTGTTTCAACGTCATTTTAAACAAATGAAAAGAAAAGATAAAAAATAAAAACCTACAAAAGTACTCCTCTACTTTGCAAATGATGCATGTTTAACCTTTTCTGACTCTGAGAACGCTTTGGCCAATGTGATAATGAACGAAATAAAAGAAAAGATATTAACTACTGAAACACTCTTTTATTCTGCAAGAAATGCTCTTTAAAGCTTCTCTGGCTCCTAAAAAGCATTCCAACATTCCAACTGTGTGTTTTAAAGGCTCTTCTGTCATGCTTAAAAATACTGTTTTAATGTCATTATGAACGAAAAAAAAAAGTTTTAAAACAACAAATCATTCTTCTACTGTGCAAGAGATGCTTGTATAAGCCTCTCTGACTCTGAAACAGCATGTTACAATGTTATGAAGAACAAAGTAAAATACAAAAGATAATAACCACTAAAACAATTTGCTGGAGTGTTTTAAACGTTTCTTTGAGCTTTAAACGCCTTTCTGAGCGTCTCTCATGCTTAATATTTCTGCTTCAATATCAGATGAAATATAGAAAAGTAAGGTTCAAAAACGACAAAACACTCTTTTACTGTGCAAGAAATGCTTGTTTAAGCTTTTCTGGCTCTTATAAAGCATTTTGCAATGTCATTATGAACGAAGTCAAAGTAAAGTTTAAAAGCACTAAAGCACTCAGAGACTGAGCTTTAAACGTTTGGTTAAGCTACTCTGACACTTAAAAGGTATGTTCAAGAGTCATTTTGAACGAATTTAGTGATAAGTTTAAAACAACCAAAACCATTTATTACAGTTCATTAAACTCCTGTCTGAGCTTCTCTGACATCAAAAAAACAATTTCAATTACATTATCAATGAATGCAACTAAACGTTTAAATACACTACAACACTCCTCTAGTGTGCTAGAAAGTGTTGTTTAAGCGTATTTGACTTTGAAACAGCACTCATCCACTGTGCTTCAAATGCTTCTTTAAGCTTTTCTGAGGCTTCAAAAGCATGTAGTTATGACATTATAAACGATCTGTTTAAACGTCATTTTAAACAAATTAAAAGAAAAGATAAAAAATAAAATCCTACTACTGTGCAACAAATGCATGTTTAAGCTTTTCTGACTCTGAGAATGCTTTGGCCAATGTGATAATGAACGAAATAAAAGAAAAGATATTAACTACTGAAACACTCTTTTATTCTGCAAGAAATGCTCTTCAAAGCTTCTCTGGCTCCTAAAAAGCATTCCAACATTCCAACTGTGTGTTTCAAAAGCTCTTCTGTCATGCTTAAAAATATTGTTTTAATGTCATTATGAACGAAAAAAAAAAGTTTTAAAACAACAAATCATTCTTCTACTGTGCAAGAGATGCTTGTATAAGCCTCTCTGACTCTGAAACAGCATGTTACAATGTTATGAAGAACGAGGTAAAATACAAAAGATAATAACCACTAAAACACTACGCTAGAGTGTTTTAAACGTTTCTTTGAGCTTTAAACGCCTTTTTGAGCGTCTCTCATGCTTAACAATTTTGCTTCAATATCAGATGAAAGATAGAAAAGTAAAGTTCAAAAACGACAAAACACTCTTTTACTGTGCAAGAAATGCTTGTTTAAGCTTTTCTGGATCCTATAAAGCATTTTGCAATGTCATTATGAACGAAGTCAAAGTAAAGTTTAAAAACACTAAAGCACTCAGAGACTGTGCTTTAAACGTTTGGTTAAGCTACTCTGACGCTTAAAAAGCATGTTCAAGAGTCATTTTGAACGAATTTAGTGATAAGTTTAAAACAACCAAAACCATTTATTACAGTTTATTAAATTCCTGTCTGAGCTTCTCTGACATTAAAAAAACAATTTCAATTACAATATCAATGAATGCAACTAAACGTTTAAATACACTACAACACTCCTCTAGTGTGCTAGAAAGTGTTGTTTAAGCGTATTTGACTTTGAAACAGCACTCATCCACTGTGCTTGAAATGCTTCTTTAAGCTTTTCTGAGGCTTCAAAAGCATGTAGTTATGACATTATAAACGATCTGTTTCAACGTCATTTTAAACAAATTAAAAGAAAAGATAAAAAATAAAATCCTACTACTGTGCAACAAATGCATGTTTAAGCTTTTCTGACTCTGAGAATGCTTTGGCCAATGTGATAATGAACGAAATAAAGGAAAAGATAATAACTACTGAAACACTCTTTTATTCTGCAAGAAATGCTCTTTAAAGCTTCTCTGGCTCCTAAAAAGCATTCCAACATTCCAACTGTGTGTTTCAAAGGCTCTTCTGTCATGCTTAAAAATATTGTTTCAATGTCATTATGAACGAAGAAAAAAAAAGTTTTAAAACAACAAATCATTCTTCTACTGTGCAAGAGATGCTTGTATAAGCCTCTCTGACTCTGAAACAGCATGTTACAATGTTATTAAGAACGAGGTAAAATACAAAAGATAATAACCACTAAAACAATTCGCTAGAGTGTTTTAAACGTTTCTTTGAGCTTTAAACGCCTTTCAGAGCGTCTCTCATGCTTAATAATTCTGCTTCAATGTCAGATGAAATATAGAAAAGTAAGGTTCAAAAACGACAAAACACTCTTTTACTGTGCAAGAAATGCTTGTTTAAGCTTTTCTGGCTCTTATAAAGCATTTTGCAATGTCATTATGAACGAAGTCAAAGTAAAGTTTAAAAACACTAAAGCACTCAGAGACTGTGCTTTAAACGTCTGGTTAAGCTACTCTGACGCTTAAAAGGCATGTTCAAGAGTCATTTTGAACGAATTTAGTGATAAATTTACAACAACCAAAACCATTTATTACAGTTCATTAAACTCCTGTCTGAGCTTCTCTGACATTAAAAAAACAATTTCAATTACATTATCAATGAATGCAACTAAACGTTTAAATACACTACAACACTCCTCTAGTGTGCTAGAAAGTGTTGTTTAAGCGTATTTGACTTTGAAACAGCACTCATCCACTGTGCTTGAAATGCTTCTTTAAGCTTTTCTGAGGCTTCAAAAGCATGTAGTTATGACATTATAAACGATCTGTTTCAACGTCATTTTAAACAAATGAAAAGAAAAGATAAAAAATAAAAACCTACAAAAGTACTCCTCTACTGTGCAACAAATGCATGTTTAAGCTCTTCTGACTCTGAGAATGCTTTGGCCAATGGGATAATGAACGAAATAAAAGAAAAGATAATAACTACTAAAACACTCTTTTATTCTGCAAGAAATGCTCTTTAAAGCTTCTCTGGCTCCTAAAAAGCGTTCCAACATTCCAACTGTGTGTTTCAAAGGCTCTTCTGTCATGTTTAAAAATATTGTTTTAATGTCATTATGAACGAGAAAAAAAAAGTTTTAAAACAACAAATCATTCTTCTACTGTGCAAGAGATGCTTGTATAAGCCTCTCTGACTCTGAAACAGCATGTTACAATGTTATGAAGAACAAAGTAAAATACAAAAGATAATAACCACTAAAACAATTCGCTAGAGTGTTTTAAACGTTTCTTTGAGCTTTAAACGCCTTTCAGAGCGTCTCTCATGCTTAACAATTTTGCTTCAATATCAGATGAAAGATAGAAAAGTAAAGTTCAAAAACGACAAAACACTCTTTTACTGTGCAAGAAATGCTTGTTTAGGCTTTTCTGGATCTTATAAAGCATTTTGCAATGTCATTATGAACGAAGTCAAAGTAAAGTTTAAAAACACTAAAGCACTCAGAGACTGTGCTTTAAACGTTTGGTTAAGCTACTCTGACGCTTAAAAAGCATGTTCAAGAGTCATTTTGAACGAATTTAGTGATAAGTGTAAAACAACCAAAACCATTTATTACAGTTTATTAAATTCCTGTCTGAGCTTCTCTGACATTAAAAAAACAATTTCATTATCAATGAATGCAACTAAACGTTTAAATGCACTACAACACTCCTCTAGTGTGCTAGAAAGTGTTGTTTAAGCGTATTTGACTTTGAAACAGCACTCATCCACTATGCTTGAAATGCTTCTTTAAGCTTTTCTGAGGCTTCAAAAGCATGTAGTTATGACATTATAAACGATCTGTTTCAACGTCATTTTAAACAAATGAAAAGAAAAGATAAAAAAATAAAAACCTACAAAAGTACTCCTCTACTTTGCAAATGATGCATGTTTAACCTTTTCTGACTCTGAGAACGCTTTGGCCAATGTGATAATGAACGAAATAAAAGAAAAGATATTAACTACTGAAACACTCTTTTATTCTGCAAGAAATGCTCTTTAAAGCTTCTCTGGCTCCTAAAAAGCATTCCAACATTCCAACTGTGTGTTTTAAAGGCTCTTCTGTCATGCTTAAAAATACTGTTTTAATGTCATTATGAACGAAAAAAAAAAGTTTTAAAACAACAAATCATTCTTCTACTGTGCAAGAGATGCTTGTATAAGCCTCTCTGACTCTGAAACAGCATGTTACAATGTTATGAAGAACAAAGTAAAATACAAAAGATAATAACCACTAAAACAATTTGCTGGAGTGTTTTAAACGTTTCTTTGAGCTTTAAACGCCTTTCTGAGCGTCTCTCATGCTTAATATTTCTGCTTCAATATCAGATGAAATATAGAAAAGTAAGGTTCAAAAACGACAAAACACTCTTTTACTGTGCAAGAAATGCTTGTTTAAGCTTTTCTGGCTCTTATAAAGCATTTTGCAATGTCATTATGAACGAAGTCAAAGTAAAGTTTAAAAGCACTAAAGCACTCAGAGACTGTGCTTTAAACGTTTGGTTAAGCTACTCTGACACTTAAAAGGTATGTTCAAGAGTCAATTTGAACGAATTTAGTGATAAGTTTAAAACAACCAAAACCATTTATTACAGTTCATTAAACTCCTGTCTGAGCTTCTCTGACATTAAAAAAACAATTTCAATTACATTATCAATGAATGCAACTAAACGTTTAAATACACTACAACACTCCTCTAGTGTGCTAGAAAGTGTTGTTTAAGCGTATTTGACTTTGAAACAGCACTCATCCACTGTGCTTGAAATGCTTCTTTAAGCTTTTCTGAGGCTTCAAAAGCATGTAGTTATGACATTATAAACGATCTGTTTCAACGTCATTTTAAACAAATTAAAAGAAAAGATAAAAAATAAAATCCTACTACTGTGCAACAAATGCATGTTTAAGCTTTTCTGACTCTGAGAATGCTTTGGCCAATGTGATAATGAACGAAATAAAAGAAAAGATATTAACTACTGAAACACTCTTTTATTCTGCAAGAAATGCTCTTTAAAGCTTCTCTGGCTCCTAAAAAGCATTCCAACATTCCAACTGTGTGTTTCAAAGGCTCTTCTGTCATGCTTAAAAATATTGTTTTAATGTCATTATGAATGAAAAAAAAAAGTTTTAAAACAACAAATCATTCTTCTACTGTGCAAGAGATGCTTGTATAAGCCTCTCTGACTCTGAAACAGCATGTTACAATGTTATGAAGAACGAGGTAAAATACAAAAGATAATAACCACTAAAACACTACGCTAGAGTGTTTTAAACGACATTATAAACGATCTGTTTCAACGTCATTTTAAACAAATGAAAAGAAAAGATAAAAAATAAAAACCTACAAAAGTACTCCTCTACTGTGCAACAAATGCATGTTTAAGCTCTTCTGACTCTGAGAATGCTTTGGCCAATGGGATAATGAACGAAATAAAAGAAAAGATAATAACTACTAAAACACTCTTTTATTCTGCAAGAAATGCTCTTTAAAGCTTCTCTGGCTCCTAAAAAGCGTTCCAACATTCCAACTGTGTGTTTCAAAGGCTCTTCTGTCATGTTTAAAAATATTGTTTTAATGTCATTATGAACGAGAAAAAAAAAGTTTTAAAACAACAAATCATTCTTCTACTGTGCAAGAGATGCTTGTATAAGCCTCTCTGACTCTGAAACAGCATGTTACAATGTTATGAAGAACAAAGTAAAATACAAAAGATAATAACCACTAAAACAATTCGCTAGAGTGTTTTAAACGTTTCTTTGAGCTTTAAACGCCTTTCAGAGCGTCTCTCATGCTTAACAATTTTGCTTCAATATCAGATGAAAGATAGAAAAGTAAAGTTCAAAAACGACAAAACACTCTTTTACTGTGCAAGAAATGCTTGTTTAGGCTTTTCTGGATCTTATAAAGCATTTTGCAATGTCATTATGAACGAAGTCAAAGTAAAGTTTAAAAACACTAAAGCACTCAGAGACTGTGCTTTAAACGTTTGGTTAAGCTACTCTGACGCTTAAAAAGCATGTTCAAGAGTCATTTTGAACGAATTTAGTGATAAGTGTAAAACAACCAAAACCATTTATTACAGTTTATTAAATTCCTGTCTGAGCTTCTCTGACATTAAAAAAACAATTTCATTATCAATGAATGCAACTAAACGTTTAAATGCACTACAACACTCCTCTAGTGTGCTAGAAAGTGTTGTTTAAGCGTATTTGACTTTGAAACAGCACTCATCCACTATGCTTGAAATGCTTCTTTAAGCTTTTCTGAGGCTTCAAAAGCATGTAGTTATGACATTATAAACGATCTGTTTCAACGTCATTTTAAACAAATGAAAAGAAAAGATAAAAAATAAAAACCTACAAAAGTACTCCTCTACTTTGCAAATGATGCATGTTTAACCTTTTCTGACTCTGAGAACGCTTTGGCCAATGTGATAATGAACGAAATAAAAGAAAAGATATTAACTACTGAAACACTCTTTTATTCTGCAAGAAATGCTCTTTAAAGCTTCTCTGGCTCCTAAAAAGCATTCCAACATTCCAACTGTGTGTTTTAAAGGCTCTTCTGTCATGCTTAAAAATACTGTTTTAATGTCATTATGAACGAAAAAAAAAAGTTTTAAAACAACAAATCATTCTTCTACTGTGCAAGAGATGCTTGTATAAGCCTCTCTGACTCTGAAACAGCATGTTACAATGTTATGAAGAACAAAGTAAAATACAAAAGATAATAACCACTAAAACAATTTGCTGGAGTGTTTTAAACGTTTCTTTGAGCTTTAAACGCCTTTCTGAGCGTCTCTCATGCTTAATATTTCTGCTTCAATATCAGATGAAATATAGAAAAGTAAGGTTCAAAAACGACAAAACACTCTTTTACTGTGCAAGAAATGCTTGTTTAAGCTTTTCTGGCTCTTATAAAGCATTTTGCAATGTCATTATGAACGAAGTCAAAGTAAAGTTTAAAAGCACTAAAGCACTCAGAGACTGTGCTTTAAACGTTTGGTTAAGCTACTCTGACACTTAAAAGGTATGTTCAAGAGTCAATTTGAACGAATTTAGTGATAAGTTTAAAACAACCAAAACCATTTATTACAGTTCATTAAACTCCTGTCTGAGCTTCTCTGACATTAAAAAAACAATTTCAATTACATTATCAATGAATGCAACTAAACGTTTAAATACACTACAACACTCCTCTAGTGTGCTAGAAAGTGTTGTTTAAGCGTATTTGACTTTGAAACAGCACTCATCCACTGTGCTTCAAATGCTTCTTTAAGCTTTTCTGAGGCTTCAAAAGCATGTAGTTATGACATTATAAACGATCTGTTTCAACGTCATTTTAAACAAATTAAAAGAAAAGATAAAAAATAAAATCCTACTACTGTGCAACAAATGCATGTTTAAGCTTTTCTGACTCTGAGAATGCTTTGGCCAATGTGATAATGAACGAAATAAAAGAAAAGATATTAACTACTGAAACACTCTTTTATTCTGCAAGAAATGCTCTTTAAAGCTTCTCTGGCTCCTAAAAAGCATTCCAACATTCCAACTGTGTGTTTCAAAGGCTCTTCTGTCATGCTTAAAAATATTGTTTTAATGTCATTATGAACGAAAAAAAAAAGTTTTAAAACAACAAATCATTCTTCTACTGTGCAAGAGATGCTTGTATAAGCCTCTCTGACTCTGAAACAGCATGTTACAATGTTATGAAGAACGAGGTAAAATACAAAAGATAATAACCACTAAAACACTACGCTAGAGTGTTTTAAACGACATTATAAACGATCTGTTTCAACGTCATTTTAAACAAATGAAAAGAAAAGATAAAAAATAAAAACCTACAAAAGTACTCCTCTACTGTGCAACAAATGCATGTTTAAGCTCTTCTGACTCTGAGAATGCTTTGGCCAATGGGATAATGAACGAAATAAAAGAAAAGATAATAACTACTAAAACACTCTTTTATTCTGCAAGAAATGCTCTTTAAAGCTTCTCTGGCTCCTAAAAAGCGTTCCAACATTCCAACTGTGTGTTTCAAAGGCTCTTCTGTCATGTTTAAAAATATTGTTTTAATGTCATTATGAACGAGAAAAAAAAAGTTTTAAAACAACAAATCATTCTTCTACTGTGCAAGAGATGCTTGTATAAGCCTCTCTGACTCTGAAACAGCATGTTACAATGTTATGAAGAACAAAGTAAAATACAAAAGATAATAACCACTAAAACAATTCGCTAGAGTGTTTTAAACGTTTCTTTGAGCTTTAAACGCCTTTCAGAGCGTCTCTCATGCTTAACAATTTTGCTTCAATATCAGATGAAAGATAGAAAAGTAAAGTTCAAAAACGACAAAACACTCTTTTACTGTGCAAGAAATGCTTGTTTAGGCTTTTCTGGATCTTATAAAGCATTTTGCAATGTCATTATGAACGAAGTCAAAGTAAAGTTTAAAAACACTAAAGCACTCAGAGACTGTGCTTTAAACGTTTGGTTAAGCAACTCTGACGCTTAAAAAGCATGTTCAAGAGTCATTTTGAACGAATTTAGTGATAAGTGTAAAACAACCAAAACCATTTATTACAGTTTATTAAATTCCTGTCTGAGCTTCTCTGACATTAAAAAAACAATTTCATTATCAATGAATGCAACTAAACGTTTAAATGCACTACAACACTCCTCTAGTGTGCTAGAAAGTGTTGTTTAAGCGTATTTGACTTTGAAACAGCACTCATCCACTATGCTTGAAATGCTTCTTTAAGCTTTTCTGAGGCTTCAAAAGCATGTAGTTATGACATTATAAACGATCTGTTTCAACGTCATTTTAAACAAATGAAAAGAAAAGATAAAAAATAAAAACCTACAAAAGTACTCCTCTACTTTGCAAATGATGCATGTTTAACCTTTTCTGACTCTGAGAACGCTTTGGCCAATGTGATAATGAACGAAATAAAAGAAAAGATATTAACTACTGAAACACTCTTTTATTCTGCAAGAAATGCTCTTTAAAGCTTCTCTGGCTCCTAAAAAGCATTCCAACATTCCAACTGTGTGTTTTAAAGGCTCTTCTGTCATGCTTAAAAATACTGTTTTAATGTCATTATGAACGAAAAAAAAAAGTTTTAAAACAACAAATCATTCTTCTACTGTGCAAGAGATGCTTGTATAAGCCTCTCTGACTCTGAAACAGCATGTTACAATGTTATGAAGAACAAAGTAAAATACAAAAGATAATAACCACTAAAACAATTTGCTGGAGTGTTTTAAACGTTTCTTTGAGCTTTAAACGCCTTTCTGAGCGTCTCTCATGCTTAATATTTCTGCTTCAATATCAGATGAAATATAGAAAAGTAAGGTTCAAAAACGACAAAACACTCTTTTACTGTGCAAGAAATGCTTGTTTAAGCTTTTCTGGCTCTTATAAAGCATTTTGCAATGTCATTATGAACGAAGTCAAAGTAAAGTTTAAAAGCACTAAAGCACTCAGAGACTGTGCTTTAAACGTTTGGTTAAGCTACTCTGACACTTAAAAGGTATGTTCAAGAGTCAATTTGAACGAATTTAGTGATAAGTTTAAAACAACCAAAACCATTTATTACAGTTCATTAAACTCCTGTCTGAGCTTCTCTGACATTAAAAAAACAATTTCAATTACATTATCAATGAATGCAACTAAACGTTTAAATACACTACAACACTCCTCTAGTGTGCTAGAAAGTGTTGTTTAAGCGTATTTGACTTTGAAACAGCACTCATCCACTGTGCTTGAAATGCTTCTTTAAGCTTTTCTGAGGCTTCAAAAGCATGTAGTTATGACATTATAAACGATCTGTTTCAACGTCATTTTAAACAAATGAAAAGAAAAGATAAAAAATAAAATCCTACTACTGTGCAACAAATGCATGTTTAAGCTTTTCTGACTCTGAGAATGCTTTGGCCAATGTGATAATGAACGAAATAAAAGAAAAGATATTAACTACTGAAACACTCTTTTATTCTGCAAGAAATGCTCTTTAAAGCTTCTCTGGCTCCTAAAAAGCATTCCAACATTCCAACTGTGTGTTTCAAAGGCTCTTCTGTCATGCTTAAAAATATTGTTTTAATGTCATTATGAACGAAAAAAAAAAGTTTTAAAACAACAAATCATTCTTCTACTGTGCAAGAGATGCTTGTATAAGCCTCTCTGACTCTGAAACAGCATGTTACAATGTTATGAAGAACAAAGTAAAATACAAAAGATAATAACCACTAAAACAATTTGCTAGAGTGTTTTAAACGTTTCTTTGAGCTTTAAACGCCTTTCTGAGCGTCTCTCATGGTTAATATTTCTGCTTCAATGTCAGATGAAATATAGAAAAGTAAGGTTCAAAAACGACAAAACACTCTTTTACTGTGCAAGAAATGCTTGTTTAATCTTTTCTGGCTCTTATAAAGCATTTTGCAATGTCATTATGAACGAAGTCAAAGTAAAGTTTAAAAGCACTAAAGCACTCAGAGACTGAGCTTTAAACGTTTGGTTAAGCTACTCTGACACTTAAAAGGTATGTTCAAGAGTCATATTGAACGAATTTAGTGATAAGTTTAAAACAACCAAAACCATTTATTACAGTTCATTAAACTCCTGTCTGAGCTTCTCTGACATTAAAAAAACAATTTCAATTACATTATCAATGAATGCAACTAAACGTTTAAATACACTACAACACTCCTCTAGTGTGCTAGAAAGTGTTGTTTAAGCGTATTTGACTTTGAAACAGCACTCATCCACTGTGCTTGAAATGCTTCTTTAAGCTTTTCTGAGGCTTCAAAAGCATGTAGTTATGACATTATAAACGATCTGTTTCAACGTCATTTTAAACAAATGAAAAGAAAAGATAAAAAATAAAATCCTACTACTGTGCAACAAATGCATGTTTAAGCTTTTCTGACTCTGAGAATGCTTTGGCCAATGTGATAATGAACGAAATAAAAGAAAAGATATTAACTACTGAAACACTCTTTTATTCTGCAAGAAATGCTCTTTAAAGCTTCTCTGGCTCCTAAAAAGCATTCCAACATTCCAACTGTGTGTTTCAAAGGCTCTTCTGTCATGCTTAAAAATATTGTTTTAATGTCATTATGAACGAAAAAAAAAAGTTTTAAAACAACAAATCATTCTTCTACTGTGCAAGAGATGCTTGTATAAGCCTCTCTGACTCTGAAACAGCATGTTACAATGTTATGAAGAACGAGGTAAAATACAAAAGATAATAACCACTAAAACACTACGCTAGAGTGTTTTAAACGTTTCTTTGAGCTTTAAACGCCTTTCTGAGCGTCTCTCATGCTTAACAATTTTGCTTCAATATCAGATGAAAGATAGAAAAGTAAAGTTCAAAAACGACAAAACACTCTTTTACTGTGCAAGAAATGCTTGTTTAAGCTTTTCTGGATCTTATAAAGCATTTTGCAATGTCATTATGAACGAAGTCAAAGTAAAGTTTAAAAACACTAAAGCACTCAGAGACTGTGCTTTAAACGTTTGGTTAAGCTACTCTGACGCTTAAAAAGCATGTTCAAGAGTCATTTTGAACGAATTTAGTGATAAGTTTAAAACAACCAAATTCCTGTCTGAGCTTCTCTGACATTAAAAAAACAATTTCATTATCAATGAATGCAACTAAACGTTTAAATGCACTACAACACTCCTCTAGTGTGCTAGAAAGTGTTGTTTAAGCGTATTTGACTTTGAAACAGCACTCATCCACTGTGCTTGAAATGCTTCTTTAAGCTTTTCTGAGGCTTCAAAAGCATGTAGTTATGACATTATAAACGATCTGTTTCAACGTCATTTTAAACAAATTAAAAGAAAAGATAAAAAATAAAAACCTACAAAAGTACTCCTCTACTTTGCAAAAGATGCATGTTTAACCTTTTCTGACTCTGAGAACGCTTTGGCCAATGTGATAATGAACGAAATAAAAGAAAAGATATTAACTACTGAAACACTCTTTTATTCTGCAAGAAATGCTCTTTAAAGCTTCTCTGGCTCCTAAAAAGCATTCCAACATTCCAACTGTGTGTTTTAAAGGCTCTTCTGTCATGCTTAAAAATACTGTTTTAATGTCATTATGAACGAAAAAAAAAAGTTTTAAAACAACAAATCATTCTTCTACTGTGCAAGAGATGCTTGTATAAGCCTCTCTGACTCTGAAACAGCATGTTACAATGTTATGAAGAACAAAGTAAAATACAAAAGATAATAACCACTAAAACAATTTGCTGGAGTGTTTTAAACGTTTCTTTGAGCTTTAAACGCCTTTCTGAGCGTCTCTCATGCTTAATATTTCTGCTTCAATGTCAGATGAAATATAGAAAAGTAAGGTTCAAAAACGACAAAACACTCTTTTACTGTGCAAGAAATGCTTGTTTAAGCTTTTCTGGCTCTTATAAAGCATTTTGCAATGTCATTATGAACGAAGTCAAAGTAAAGTTTAAAAGCACTAAAGCACTCAGAGACTGTGCTTTAAACGTTTGGTTAAGCTACTCTGACACTTGAAAGGTATGTTCAAGAGTCAATTTGAACGAATTTAGTGATAAGTTTAAAACAACCAAAACCATTTATTACAGTTCATTAAACTCCTGTCTGAGCTTCTCTGACATTAAAAAAACAATTTCAATTACATTATCAATGAATGCAACTAAACGTTTAAATACACTACAACACTCCTCTAGTGTGCTAGAAAGTGTTGTTTAAGCGTATTTGACTTTGAAACAGCACTCATCCACTGTGCTTGAAATGCTTCTTTAAGCTTTTCTGAGGCTTCAAAAGCATGTTGTTATGACATTATAAACGATCTGTTTCAACGTCATTTTAAACAAATTAAAAGAAAAGATAAAAAATAAAAACCTACAAAAGTACTCCTCTACTGTGCAACAAATGCATGTTTAAGCTCTTCTGACTCTGAGAATGCTTTGGCCAATGGGATAATGAACGAAATAAAAGAAAAGATAATAACTACTAAAACACTCTTTTATTCTGCAAGAAAGGCTCTTTAAAGCTTCTCTGGCTCTTAAAAAGCATTCCAACATTCCAACTGTGTGTTTCAAAGGCTCTTCTGTCATGCTTAAAAATATTGTTTCAATGTCATTATGAACGAAGAAAAAAAAAGTTTTAAAACAACAAATCATTCTTCTACTGTGCAAGAGATGCTTGTATAAGCCTCTCTGACTCTGAAACAGCATGTTACAATGTTATTAAGAACGAGGTAAAATACAAAAGATAATAACCACTAAAACAATTTGCTAGAGTGTTTTAAACGTTTCTTTGAGCTTTAAACGACTTTCTGAGCGTCTCTCATGCTTAATAATTCTGCTTCAATGTCAGATGAAATATAGAAAAGTAAGGTTCAAAAACGACACACTTTTACTGTGCAAGAAATGCTTGTTTAAGATTTTCTGGCTCTTATAAAGCATTTTGCAATGTCATTATGAACGAAGTCAAAGTAAAGTTTAAAAACACTAAAGCACTCAGAGACTGTGCTTTAAACGTCTGGTTAAGCTACTCTGACGCTTAAAAGGCATGTTCAAAAGTCATTTTGAACGAATTTAGTGATAAGTTTAAAACAACCAAAACCATTTATTACAGTTCATTAAACTCCTGTCTGAGCTTCTCTGACATTAAAAAAACAATTTCATTTACATTATCAATGAATGCAACGAAACGTTTAAATACACTACAACACTACTCTAGTGTGCTAGAAAGTTTTGTTAAAGCGTATTTGACTTTGAAACAGCACTCATCCACTGTGCTTGAAATGCTTCTTTAAGCTTTTCTGAGGCTTCAAAAGCATGTAGTTATGACATTATAAACGATCTGTTTCAACGTCATTTTAAACAAATTAAAAGAAAAGATAAAAAATAAAAACCTACAAAAGTACTCCTCTACTGTGCAACAAATGCATGTTTAAGCTCTTCTGACTCTGAGAATGCTTTGGCCAATGGGATAATGAACGAAATAAAAGAAAAGATAATAACTACTAAAACACTCTTTTATTCTGCAAGAAATGCTCTTTAAAGCTTCTCTGGCTCCTAAAAAGCATTCCAACATTCCAACTGTGTGTTTCAAAGGCTCTTCTGTCATGCTTAAAAATACTGTTTTAATGTCATTATGAACGAAGTCAAAGTAAAGTTTAAAAACACTACAACACTCAGAGACTGTGCTTTAAACGTTTGGTTAAGCTACTCTGACGCTTAAAAGGCATGTTCAAGAGTCATTTTGAATGAATTTAGTGATAAGTTTAAAACAACCAAAACCATTTATTACAGTTTATTAAATTCCTGTCTCAGCTTCTCTGACATTAAAAAAACAATTTCAATTACATTATCAATGAATGCAACGAAACGTTTAAATACACTACAACACTCCTCTAGTGTGCTAGAAAGTGTTGTTTAAGCGTATTTGACTTTGAAACAGCACTCATCCACTGTGCTTGAAATGCTTCTTTAAGCTTTTCTGAGGCTTCAAAAGCATGTAGTTATGACATTATAAACGATCTGTTTCAACGTCATTTTAAACAAAAGAAAAGATAAAAAATAAAAACCTACAAAAGTACTCCTCTACTGTGCAACAAATGCATGTTTAAGCTATTCTGACTCTGAGAATGCTTTGGCCAATGTCATAATGAACGAAATAAAAGAAAAGATAATAACTACTAAAACACTCTTTTATTCTGCAAGAAATGCTCTTTAAAGCTTCTCTGGCTCTTAAAAAGCATTCCAAAATTCCAACTGTGTGTTTCAAAGGCTCTTCTGTCATGCTTAAAAATATTGTTTTAATGTCATTATGAACGAGAAAAAAAAAGTTTTAAAACAACAAATCATTCTTCTACTGTGCAAGAGATGCTTGTATAAGCCTCTCTGACTCTGAAACAGCATGTTTCAATGTTATTAAGAACGAGGTAAAATACAAAAGATAATAACCACTAAAACACTACGCTAGAGTGTTTTAAACGTTTCTTTGAGCTTTAAACGCCTTTCTGAGCGTCTCTCATGCTTAACAATTCTGATTCATCATCAGATGAAAGATAGAAAAGTAAAGTTCAAAAACGACAAAACACTCTTTTACTGTGCAAGAAATGCTTGTTTAAGCATTTCTGGCTCTTATAAAGCATTTTGCAATGTCATTATGAACGAAGTCAAAGTAAAGTTTAAAAACACTAAAGCACTCAGAGACTGTGCTTTACACGTTTGGTTAAGCTACTCTGACGCTTAAAAAGCATGTTTAAGAGTCATTTTGAACGAATTTAGTGATAAGTTTAAAACAACCAAAACCATTTATAACAGTTCATTAAACTCCTGTCTGAGCTTCTCTGACATTAAAAAAAACAATTTCAATTACATTATCAATGAATGCAACTAAACGCAACTAAACGTTACATTCATTGACTTAATACACTACAACACTCCTCTAGTGTGCTAGAAAGTGTTGTTTAAGCGTATTTGACTTTGAAACAGCACTCATCCACTGTGCTTCAAATGCTTCTTTAAGCTTATCTGAGGCTTCAAAAGCAGGAAGTTATGACATTATAAACGATCTGTTTCAACGTCATTTTAAACAAATTAAAAGAAAAGATAAAAAATAAAAACCTACTAAAATACTCCTCTACTGTGCAACAAATGCATGTTTAAGCTTTTCTGACTCTGAGAATGCTTTGGCCAATGTGATAATGAACGAAATGAAAGAAAAGATAATAACTACTGAAACACTCTTTTATTCTGCAAGAAATGCTCTTTAAAGCTTCTCTGGCTCCTAAAAAGCATTCCAACATTCCAACTGTGTGTTTCAAAGGCTCTTCTGTCATGCTTAAAAATACTGTTTTAATGTAATTATGAACGAAGTCAAAGTAAAGTTTAAAAACACTACAACACTCAGAGACTGTGCTTTAAACGTTTGGTTAAGCTACTCTGACGCTTAAAAGGCATGTTCAAGAGTCATTTTGAATGAATTTAGTGATAAGTTTAAAACAACCAAAACCATTTATTACAGTTTATTAAATTCCTGTCTCAGCTTCTCTGACATTAAAAAAACAATTTCAATTACATTATCAATGAATGCAACGAAACGTTTAAATACACTACAACACTCCTCTAGTGTGCTAGAAAGTGTTGTTTAAGCGTATTTGACTTTGAAACAGCACTCATCCACTGTGCTTGAAATGCTTCTTTAAGCTTTTCTGAGGCTTCAAAAGCATGTAGTTATGACATTATAAACGATCTGTTTCAACGTCATTTTAAACAAAAGAAAAGATAAAAAATAAAAACCTACAAAAGTACTCCTCTACTGTGCAACAAATGCATGTTTAAGCTATTCTGACTCTGAGAATGCTTTGGCCAATGTCATAATGAACGAAATAAAAGAAAAGATAATAACTACTAAAACACTCTTTTATTCTGCAAGAAATGCTCTTTAAAGCTTCTCTGGCTCTTAAAAAGCATTCCAAAATTCCAACTGTGTGTTTCAAAGGCTCTTCTGTCATGCTTAAAAATATTGTTTTAATGTCATTATGAACGAGAAAAAAAAAGTTTTAAAACAACAAATCATTCTTCTACTGTGCAAGAGATGCTTGTATAAGCCTCTCTGACTCTGAAACAGCATGTTACAATGTTATTAAGAACGAGGTAAAATACAAAAGATAATAACCACTAAAACAATTCGCTAGAGTGTTTTAAACGTTTCTTTGAGCTTTAAACGCCTTTCAGAGCGTCTCTCATGCTTAATAATTCTGCTTCAATGTCAGATGAAATATAGAAAAGTAAGGTTCAAAAACGACAAAACACTCTTTTACTGTGCAAGAAATGCTTGTTTAAGCTTTTCTGGCTCTTATAAAGCATTTTGCAATGTCATTATGAACGAAGTCAAAGTAAAGTTTAAAAACACTAAAGCACTCAGAGACTGTGCTTTAAACGTTTGGTTAAGCTACTCTGACACTTAAAAGGCATGTTTAAGAGTCATTTTGAACGAATTTAGTGATAAATTTACAACAACCAAAACCATTTATTACAGTTCATTAAACTCCTGTCTGAGCTTCTCTGACATTAAAAAAACAATTTCAATTACATTATCAATGAATGCAACTAAACGTTTAAATACACTACAACACTCCTCTAGTGTGCTAGAAAGTGTTGTTTAAGCGTATTTGACTTTGAAACAGCACTCATCCACTGTGCTTGAAATGCTTCTTTAAGCTTTTCTGAGGCTTCAAAAGCATGTTGTTATGACATTATAAACGATCTGTTTCAACGTCATTTTAAACAAATTAATAGAAAAGATAAAAAATAAAAACCTACAAAAGTACTCCTCTACTGTGCAACAAATGCATGTTTAAGCTATTCTGACTCGAGAAAAAAAAAGTTTTAAAACAACAAATCATTCTTCTACTGTGCAAGAGATGCTTGTATAAGCCTCTCTGACTCTGAAACAGCATGTTTCAATGTTATTAAGAACGAGGTAAAATACAAAAGATAATAACCACTAAAACACTACGCTAGAGTGTTTTAAACGTTTCTTTGAGCTTTAAACGCCTTTCTGAGCGTCTCTCATGCTTAACAATTCTGATTCATCATCAGATGAAAGATAGAAAAGTAAAGTTCAAAAACGACAAAACACTCTTTTACTGTGCAAGAAATGCTTGTTTAAGCATTTCTGGCTCTTATAAAGCATTTTGCAATGTCATTATGAACGAAGTCAAAGTAAAGTTTAAAAACACTAAAGCACTCAGAGACTGTGCTTTACACGTTTGGTTAAGCTACTCTGACGCTTAAAAAGCATGTTTAAGAGTCATTTTGAACGAATTTAGTGATAAGTTTAAAACAACCAAAACCATTTATAACAGTTCATTAAACTCCTGTCTGAGCTTCTCTGACATTAAAAAAAACAATTTCAATTACATTATCAATGAATGCAACTAAACGCAACTAAACGTTACATTCATTGACTTAATACACTACAACACTCCTCTAGTGTGCTAGAAAGTGTTGTTTAAGCGTATTTGACTTTGAAACAGCACTCATCCACTGTGCTTCAAATGCTTCTTTAAGCTTTTCTGAGGCTTCAAAAGCAGGAAGTTATGACATTATAAACGATCTGTTTCAACGTCATTTTAAACAAATTAAAAGAAAAGATAAAAAATAAAAACCTAATAAAATACTCCTCTACTGTGCAACAAATGCATGTTTAAGCTTTTCTGACTCTGAGAATGCTTTGGCCAATGTGATAATGAACGAAATGAAAGAAAAGATAATAACTACTGAAACACTCTTTTATTCTGCAAGAAATGCTCTTTAAAGCTTCTCTGGCTCCTAAAAAGCATTCCAACATTCCAACTGTGTGTTTCAAAGGCTCTTCTGTCATGCTTAAAAATACTGTTTTAATGTAATTATGAACGAAGTCAAAGTAAAGTTTAAAAACACTACAACACTCAGAGACTGTGCTTTAAACGTTTGGTTAAGCTACTCTGACGCTTAAAAGGCATGTTCAAGAGTCATTTTGAATGAATTTAGTGATAAGTTTAAAACAACCAAAACCATTTATTACAGTTTATTAAATTCCTGTCTCAGCTTCTCTGACATTAAAAAAACAATTTCAATTACATTATCAATGAATGCAACGAAACGTTTAAATACACTACAACACTCCTCTAGTGTGCTAGAAAGTGTTGTTTAAGCGTATTTGACTTTGAAACAGCACTCATCCACTGTGCTTGAAATGCTTCTTTAAGCTTTTCTGAGGCTTCAAAAGCATGTAGTTATGACATTATAAACGATCTGTTTCAACGTCATTTTAAACAAAAGAAAAGATAAAAAATAAAAACCTACAAAAGTACTCCTCTACTGTGCAACAAATGCATGTTTAAGCTATTCTGACTCTGAGAATGCTTTGGCCAATGTCATAATGAACGAAATAAAAGAAAAGATAATAACTACTAAAACACTCTTTTATTCTGCAAGAAATGCTCTTTAAAGCTTCTCTGGCTCTTAAAAAGCATTCCAAAATTCCAACTGTGTGTTTCAAAGGCTCTTCTGTCATGCTTAAAAATATTGTTTTAATGTCATTATGAACGAGAAAAAAAAAGTTTTAAAACAACAAATCATTCTTCTACTGTGCAAGAGATGCTTGTATAAGCCTCTCTGACTCTGAAACAGCATGTTTCAATGTTATTAAGAACGAGGTAAAATACAAAAGATAATAACCACTAAAACACTACGCTAGAGTGTTTTAAACGTTTCTTTGAGCTTTAAACGCCTTTCTGAGCGTCTCTCATGCTTAACAATTCTGATTCATCATCAGATGAAAGATAGAAAAGTAAAGTTCAAAAACGACAAAACACTCTTTTACTGTGCAAGAAATGCTTGTTTAAGCATTTCTGGCTCTTATAAAGCATTTTGCAATGTCATTATGAACGAAGTCAAAGTAAAGTTTAAAAACACTAAAGCACTCAGAGACTGTGCTTTACACGTTTGGTTAAGCTACTCTGACGCTTAAAAAGCATGTTTAAGAGTCATTTTGAACGAATTTAGTGATAAGTTTAAAACAACCAAAACCATTTATAACAGTTCATTAAACTCCTGTCTGAGCTTCTCTGACATTAAAAAAAACAATTTCAATTACATTATCAATGAATGCAACTAAACGCAACTAAACGTTACATTCATTGACTTAATACACTACAACACTACTCTAGTGTGCTAGAAAGTGTTGTTTAAGCGTATTTGACTTTGAAACAGCACTCATCCACTGTGCTTCAAATGCTTCTTTAAGCTTTTCTGAGGCTTCAAAAGCAGGAAGTTATGACATTATAAACGATCTGTTTCAACGTCATTTTAAACAAATTAAAAGAAAAGATAAAAAATAAAAACCTACTAAAATACTCCTCTACTGTGCAACAAATGCATGTTTAAGCTTTTCTGACTCTGAGAATGCTTTGGCCAATGTGATAATGAACGAAATGAAAGAAAAGATAATAACTACTGAAACACTCTTTTATTCTGCAAGAAATGCTCTTTAAAGCTTCTCTGGCTCCTAAAAAGCATTCCAACATTCCAACTGTGTGTTTCAAAGGCTCTTCTGTCATGCTTAAAAATACTGTTTTAATGTCATTATGAACGAAGTCAAAGTAAAGTTTAAAAACACTACAACACTCAGAGACTGTGCTTTAAACGTTTGGTTAAGCTACTCTGACGCTTAAAAGGCATGTTCAAGAGTCATTTTGAATGAATTTAGTGATAAGTTTAAAACAACCAAAACCATTTATTACAGTTTATTAAATTCCTGTCTCAGCTTCTCTGACATTAAAAAAACAATTTCAATTACATTATCAATGAATGCAACGAAACGTTTAAATACACTACAACACTCCTCTAGTGTGCTAGAAAGTGTTGTTTAAGCGTATTTGACTTTGAAACAGCACTCATCCACTGTGCTTGAAATGCTTCTTTAAGCTTTTCTGAGGCTTCAAAAGCATGTAGTTATGACATTATAAACGATCTGTTTCAACGTCATTTTAAACAAAAGAAAAGATAAAAAATAAAAACCTACAAAAGTACTCCTCTACTGTGCAACAAATGCATGTTTAAGCTATTCTGACTCTGAGAATGCTTTGGCCAATGTCATAATGAACGAAATAAAAGAAAAGATAATAACTACTAAAACACTCTTTTATTCTGCAAGAAATGCTCTTTAAAGCTTCTCTGGCTCTTAAAAAGCATTCCAAAATTCCAACTGTGTGTTTCAAAGGCTCTTCTGTCATGCTTAAAAATATTGTTTTAATGTCATTATGAACGAGAAAAAAAAAGTTTTAAAACAACAAATCATTCTTCTACTGTGCAAGAGATGCTTGTATAAGCCTCTCTGACTCTGAAACAGCATGTTTCAATGTTATTAAGAACGAGGTAAAATACAAAAGATAATAACCACTAAAACACTACGCTAGAGTGTTTTAAACGTTTCTTTGAGCTTTAAACGCCTTTCTGAGCGTCTCTCATGCTTAACAATTCTGATTCATCATCAGATGAAAGATAGAAAAGTAAAGTTCAAAAACGACAAAACACTCTTTTACTGTGCAAGAAATGCTTGTTTAAGCATTTCTGGCTCTTATAAAGCATTTTGCAATGTCATTATGAACGAAGTCAAAGTAAAGTTTAAAAACACTAAAGCACTCAGAGACTGTGCTTTACACGTTTGGTTAAGCTACTCTGACGCTTAAAAAGCATGTTTAAGAGTCATTTTGAACGAATTTAGTGATAAGTTTAAAACAACCAAAACCATTTATAACAGTTCATTAAACTCCTGTCTGAGCTTCTCTGACATTAAAAAAAACAATTTCAATTACATTATCAATGAATGCAACTAAACGTTACATTCATTGACTTAATACACTACAACACTCCTCTAGTGTGCTAGAAAGTGTTGTTTAAGCGTATTTGACTTTGAAACAGCACTCATCCACTGTGCTTCAAATGCTTCTTTAAGCTTTTCTGAGGCTTCAAAAGCAGGAAGTTATGACATTATAAACGATCTGTTTCAACGTCATTTTAAACAAATTAAAAGAAAAGATAAAAAATAAAAACCTACTAAAATACTCCTCTACTGTGCAACAAATGCATGTTTAAGCTTTTCTGACTCTGAGAATGCTTTGGCCAATGTGATAATGAACGAAATAAAAGAAAAGATAATAACTACTGAAACACTCTTTTATTCTGCAAGAAATGCTCTTTAAAGCTTCTCTGGCTCCTAAAAAGCATTCCAACGATCCAACTGTGTGTTTCAAAGGCTCTTCTGTCATGCTTAAAAATATTGTTTCAATGTCATTATGAACGAAGAAAAAAAAAGTTTTAAAACAACAAATCATTCTTCTACTGTGCAAGAGATGCTTGTATAAGCCTCTCTGACTCTGAAACAGCATGTTACAATGTTATGAAGAACGAGGTAAAATACAAAAGATAATAACCACTAAAACACTACGCTAGAGTGTTTTAAACGTTTCTTTGAGCTTTAAACGCCTTTCTGAGCGTCTCTCATGCTTAACAATTTTGCTTCAATATCAGATGAAAGATAGAAAAGTAAAGTTCAAAAACGACAAAACACTCTTTTACTGTGCAAGAAATGCTTGTTTAAGCTTTTCTGGATCTTATAAAGCATTTTGCAATGTCATTATGAACGAAGTCAAAGTAAAGTTTAAAAACACTAAAGCACTCAGAGACTGTGCTTTAAACGTTTGGTTAAGCTACTCTGACGCTTAAAAAGCATGTTCAAGAGTCATTTTGAACGAATTTAGTGATAAGTTTAAAACAACCAAATTCCTGTCTGAGCTTCTCTGACATTAAAAAAACAATTTCATTATCAATGAATGCAACTAAACGTTTAAATGCACTACAACACTCCTCTAGTGTGCTAGAAAGTGTTGTTTAAGCGTATTTGACTTTGAAACAGCACTCATCCACTGTGCTTGAAATGCTTCTTTAAGCTTTTCTGAGGCTTCAAAAGCATGTAGTTATGACATTATAAACGATCTGTTTCAACGTCATTTTAAACAAATTAAAAGAAAAGATAAAAAATAAAAACCTACAAAAGTACTCCTCTACTTTGCAAAAGATGCATGTTTAACCTTTTCTGACTCTGAGAACGCTTTGGCCAATGTGATAATGAACGAAATAAAAGAAAAGATATTAACTACTGAAACACTCTTTTATTCTGCAAGAAATGCTCTTTAAAGCTTCTCTGGCTCCTAAAAAGCATTCCAACATTCCAACTGTGTGTTTTAAAGGCTCTTCTGTCATGCTTAAAAATACTGTTTTAATGTCATTATGAACGAAAAAAAAAAGTTTTAAAACAACAAATCATTCTTCTACTGTGCAAGAGATGCTTGTATAAGCCTCTCTGACTCTGAAACAGCATGTTACAATGTTATGAAGAACAAAGTAAAATACAAAAGATAATAACCACTAAAACAATTTGCTGGAGTGTTTTAAACGTTTCTTTGAGCTTTAAACGCCTTTCTGAGCGTCTCTCATGCTTAATATTTCTGCTTCAATGTCAGATGAAATATAGAAAAGTAAGGTTCAAAAACGACAAAACACTCTTTTACTGTGCAAGAAATGCTTGTTTAAGCTTTTCTGGCTCTTATAAAGCATTTTGCAATGTCATTATGAACGAAGTCAAAGTAAAGTTTAAAAGCACTAAAGCACTCAGAGACTGTGCTTTAAACGTTTGGTTAAGCTACTCTGACACTTGAAAGGTATGTTCAAGAGTCAATTTGAACGAATTTAGTGATAAGTTTAAAACAACCAAAACCATTTATTACAGTTCATTAAACTCCTGTCTGAGCTTCTCTGACATTAAAAAAACAATTTCAATTACATTATCAATGAATGCAACTAAACGTTTAAATACACTACAACACTCCTCTAGTGTGCTAGAAAGTGTTGTTTAAGCGTATTTGACTTTGAAACAGCACTCATCCACTGTGCTTGAAATGCTTCTTTAAGCTTTTCTGAGGCTTCAAAAGCATGTTGTTATGACATTATAAACGATCTGTTTCAACGTCATTTTAAACAAATTAAAAGAAAAGATAAAAAATAAAAACCTACAAAAGTACTCCTCTACTGTGCAACAAATGCATGTTTAAGCTCTTCTGACTCTGAGAATGCTTTGGCCAATGGGATAATGAACGAAATAAAAGAAAAGATAATAACTACTAAAACACTCTTTTATTCTGCAAGAAAGGCTCTTTAAAGCTTCTCTGGCTCTTAAAAAGCATTCCAACATTCCAACTGTGTGTTTCAAAGGCTCTTCTGTCATGCTTAAAAATATTGTTTCAATGTCATTATGAACGAAGAAAAAAAAAGTTTTAAAACAACAAATCATTCTTCTACTGTGCAAGAGATGCTTGTATAAGCCTCTCTGACTCTGAAACAGCATGTTACAATGTTATTAAGAACGAGGTAAAATACAAAAGATAATAACCACTAAAACAATTTGCTAGAGTGTTTTAAACGTTTCTTTGAGCTTTAAACGACTTTCTGAGCGTCTCTCATGCTTAATAATTCTGCTTCAATGTCAGATGAAATATAGAAAAGTAAGGTTCAAAAACGACACACTTTTACTGTGCAAGAAATGCTTGTTTAAGATTTTCTGGCTCTTATAAAGCATTTTGCAATGTCATTATGAACGAAGTCAAAGTAAAGTTTAAAAACACTAAAGCACTCAGAGACTGTGCTTTAAACGTCTGGTTAAGCTACTCTGACGCTTAAAAGGCATGTTCAAAAGTCATTTTGAACGAATTTAGTGATAAGTTTAAAACAACCAAAACCATTTATTACAGTTCATTAAACTCCTGTCTGAGCTTCTCTGACATTAAAAAAACAATTTCATTTACATTATCAATGAATGCAACGAAACGTTTAAATACACTACAACACTACTCTAGTGTGCTAGAAAGTTTTGTTAAAGCGTATTTGACTTTGAAACAGCACTCATCCACTGTGCTTGAAATGCTTCTTTAAGCTTTTCTGAGGCTTCAAAAGCATGTAGTTATGACATTATAAACGATCTGTTTCAACGTCATTTTAAACAAATTAAAAGAAAAGATAAAAAATAAAAACCTACAAAAGTACTCCTCTACTGTGCAACAAATGCATGTTTAAGCTCTTCTGACTCTGAGAATGCTTTGGCCAATGGGATAATGAACGAAATAAAAGAAAAGATAATAACTACTAAAACACTCTTTTATTCTGC
Source organism: Trichomycterus rosablanca (assembly GCF_030014385.1). NCBI lineage: Eukaryota > Metazoa > Chordata > Actinopteri > Siluriformes > Trichomycteridae > Trichomycterus > Trichomycterus rosablanca. The sequence goes on along the minus strand of NW_026946950.1, from coordinate 66,346 downwards.
AAGAAATGCTCTTTAAAGCTTCTCTGGCTCCTAAAAAGCATTCCAACATTCCAACTGTGTGTTTCAAAGGCTCTTCTGTCATGCTTAAAAATACTGTTTTAATGTCATTATGAACGAAGTCAAAGTAAAGTTTAAAAACACTACAACACTCAGAGACTGTGCTTTAAACGTTTGGTTAAGCTACTCTGACGCTTAAAAGGCATGTTCAAGAGTCATTTTGAATGAATTTAGTGATAAGTTTAAAACAACCAAAACCATTTATTACAGTTTATTAAATTCCTGTCTCAGCTTCTCTGACATTAAAAAAACAATTTCAATTACATTATCAATGAATGCAACGAAACGTTTAAATACACTACAACACTCCTCTAGTGTGCTAGAAAGTGTTGTTTAAGCGTATTTGACTTTGAAACAGCACTCATCCACTGTGCTTGAAATGCTTCTTTAAGCTTTTCTGAGGCTTCAAAAGCATGTAGTTATGACATTATAAACGATCTGTTTCAACGTCATTTTAAACAAATTAAAAGAAAAGATAAAAAATAAAAACCTACAAAAGTACTCCTCTACTTTGCAAAAGATGCATGTTTAACCTTTTCTGACTCTGAGAACGCTTTGGCCAATGTGATAATGAACGAAATAAAAGAAAAGATATTAACTACTGAAACACTCTTTTATTCTGCAAGAAATGCTCTTTAAAGCTTCTCTGGCTCCTAAAAAGCATTCCAACATTCCAACTGTGTGTTTTAAAGGCTCTTCTGTCATGCTTAAAAATACTGTTTTAATGTCATTATGAACGAAAAAAAAAAGTTTTAAAACAACAAATCATTCTTCTACTGTGCAAGAGATGCTTGTATAAGCCTCTCTGACTCTGAAACAGCATGTTACAATGTTATGAAGAACAAAGTAAAATACAAAAGATAATAACCACTAAAACAATTTGCTGGAGTGTTTTAAACGTTTCTTTGAGCTTTAAACGCCTTTCTGAGCGTCTCTCATGCTTAATATTTCTGCTTCAATGTCAGATGAAATATAGAAAAGTAAGGTTCAAAAACGACAAAACACTCTTTTACTGTGCAAGAAATGCTTGTTTAAGATTTTCTGGCTCTTATAAAGCATTTTGCAATGTCATTATGAACGAAGTCAAAGTAAAGTTTAAAAGCACTAAAGCACTCAGAGACTGTGCTTTAAACGTTTGGTTAAGCTACTCTGACACTTGAAAGGTATGTTCAAGAGTCAATTTGAACGAATTTAGTGATAAGTTTAAAACAACCAAAACCATTTATTACAGTTCATTAAACTCCTGTCTGAGCTTCTCTGACATTAAAAAAACAATTTCAATTACATTATCAATGAATGCAACTAAACGTTTAAATACACTACAACACTCCTCTAGTGTGCTAGAAAGTGTTGTTTAAGCGTATTTGACTTTGAAACAGCACTCATCCACTGTGCTTGAAATGCTTCTTTAAGCTTTTCTGAGGCTTCAAAAGCATGTTGTTATGACATTATAAACGATCTGTTTCAACGTCATTTTAAACAAATTAAAAGAAAAGATAAAAAATAAAAACCTACAAAAGTACTCCTCTACTGTGCAACAAATGCATGTTTAAGCTCTTCTGACTCTGAGAATGCTTTGGCCAATGGGATAATGAACGAAATAAAAGAAAAGATAATAACTACTAAAACACTCTTTTATTCTGCAAGAAAGGCTCTTTAAAGCTTCTCTGGCTCTTAAAAAGCATTCCAACATTCCAACTGTGTGTTTCAAAGGCTCTTCTGTCATGCTTAAAAATATTGTTTCAATGTCATTATGAACGAAGAAAAAAAAAGTTTTAAAACAACAAATCATTCTTCTACTGTGCAAGAGATGCTTGTATAAGCCTCTCTGACTCTGAAACAGCATGTTACAATGTTATTAAGAACGAGGTAAAATACAAAAGATAATAACCACTAAAACAATTTGCTAGAGTGTTTTAAACGTTTCTTTGAGCTTTAAACGACTTTCTGAGCGTCTCTCATGCTTAATAATTCTGCTTCAATGTCAGATGAAATATAGAAAAGTAAGGTTCAAAAACGACACACTTTTACTGTGCAAGAAATGCTTGTTTAAGATTTTCTGGCTCTTATAAAGCATTTTGCAATGTCATTATGAACGAAGTCAAAGTAAAGTTTAAAAACACTAAAGCACTCAGAGACTGTGCTTTAAACGTCTGGTTAAGCTACTCTGACGCTTAAAAGGCATGTTCAAAAGTCATTTTGAACGAATTTAGTGATAAGTTTAAAACAACCAAAACCATTTATTACAGTTCATTAAACTCCTGTCTGAGCTTCTCTGACATTAAAAAAACAATTTCATTTACATTATCAATGAATGCAACGAAACGTTTAAATACACTACAACACTACTCTAGTGTGCTAGAAAGTTTTGTTAAAGCGTATTTGACTTTGAAACAGCACTCATCCACTGTGCTTGAAATGCTTCTTTAAGCTTTTCTGAGGCTTCAAAAGCATGTAGTTATGACATTATAAACGATCTGTTTCAACGTCATTTTAAACAAATTAAAAGAAAAGATAAAAAATAAAAACCTACAAAAGTACTCCTCTACTGTGCAACAAATGCATGTTTAAGCTCTTCTGACTCTGAGAATGCTTTGGCCAATGGGATAATGAACGAAATAAAAGAAAAGATAATAACTACTAAAACACTCTTTTATTCTGCAAGAAATGCTCTTTAAAGCTTCTCTGGCTCCTAAAAAGCATTCCAACATTCCAACTGTGTGTTTCAAAGGCTCTTCTGTCATGCTTAAAAATACTGTTTTAATGTCATTATGAACGAAGTCAAAGTAAAGTTTAAAAACACTACAACACTCAGAGACTGTGCTTTAAACGTTTGGTTAAGCTACTCTGACGCTTAAAAGGCATGTTCAAGAGTCATTTTGAATGAATTTAGTGATAAGTTTAAAACAACCAAAACCATTTATTACAGTTTATTAAATTCCTGTCTCAGCTTCTCTGACATTAAAAAAACAATTTCAATTACATTATCAATGAATGCAACGAAACGTTTAAATACACTACAACACTCCTCTAGTGTGCTAGAAAGTGTTGTTTAAGCGTATTTGACTTTGAAACAGCACTCATCCACTGTGCTTGAAATGCTTCTTTAAGCTTTTCTGAGGCTTCAAAAGCATGTAGTTATGACATTATAAACGATCTGTTTCAACGTCATTTTAAACAAAAGAAAAGATAAAAAATAAAAACCTACAAAAGTACTCCTCTACTGTGCAACAAATGCATGTTTAAGCTATTCTGACTCTGAGAATGCTTTGGCCAATGTCATAATGAACGAAATAAAAGAAAAGATAATAACTACTAAAACACTCTTTTATTCTGCAAGAAATGCTCTTTAAAGCTTCTCTGGCTCTTAAAAAGCATTCCAAAATTCCAACTGTGTGTTTCAAAGGCTCTTCTGTCATGCTTAAAAATATTGTTTTAATGTCATTATGAACGAGAAAAAAAAAGTTTTAAAACAACAAATCATTCTTCTACTGTGCAAGAGATGCTTGTATAAGCCTCTCTGACTCTGAAACAGCATGTTTCAATGTTATTAAGAACGAGGTAAAATACAAAAGATAATAACCACTAAAACACTACGCTAGAGTGTTTTAAACGTTTCTTTGAGCTTTAAACGCCTTTCTGAGCGTCTCTCATGCTTAACAATTCTGATTCATCATCAGATGAAAGATAGAAAAGTAAAGTTCAAAAACGACAAAACACTCTTTTACTGTGCAAGAAATGCTTGTTTAAGCATTTCTGGCTCTTATAAAGCATTTTGCAATGTCATTATGAACGAAGTCAAAGTAAAGTTTAAAAACACTAAAGCACTCAGAGACTGTGCTTTACACGTTTGGTTAAGCTACTCTGACGCTTAAAAAGCATGTTTAAGAGTCATTTTGAACGAATTTAGTGATAAGTTTAAAACAACCAAAACCATTTATAACAGTTCATTAAACTCCTGTCTGAGCTTCTCTGACATTAAAAAAAACAATTTCAATTACATTATCAATGAATGCAACTAAACGCAACTAAACGTTACATTCATTGACTTAATACACTACAACACTCCTCTAGTGTGCTAGAAAGTGTTGTTTAAGCGTATTTGACTTTGAAACAGCACTCATCCACTGTGCTTCAAATGCTTCTTTAAGCTTTTCTGAGGCTTCAAAAGCAGGAAGTTATGACATTATAAACGATCTGTTTCAACGTCATTTTAAACAAATTAAAAGAAAAGATAAAAAATAAAAACCTACTAAAATACTCCTCTACTGTGCAACAAATGCATGTTTAAGCTTTTCTGACTCTGAGAATGCTTTGGCCAATGTGATAATGAACGAAATGAAAGAAAAGATAATAACTACTGAAACACTCTTTTATTCTGCAAGAAATGCTCTTTAAAGCTTCTCTGGCTCCTAAAAAGCATTCCAACATTCCAACTGTGTGTTTCAAAGGCTCTTCTGTCATGCTTAAAAATACTGTTTTAATGTAATTATGAACGAAGTCAAAGTAAAGTTTAAAAACACTACAACACTCAGAGACTGTGCTTTAAACGTTTGGTTAAGCTACTCTGACGCTTAAAAGGCATGTTCAAGAGTCATTTTGAATGAATTTAGTGATAAGTTTAAAACAACCAAAACCATTTATTACAGTTTATTAAATTCCTGTCTCAGCTTCTCTGACATTAAAAAAACAATTTCAATTACATTATCAATGAATGCAACGAAACGTTTAAATACACTACAACACTCCTCTAGTGTGCTAGAAAGTGTTGTTTAAGCGTATTTGACTTTGAAACAGCACTCATCCACTGTGCTTGAAATGCTTCTTTAAGCTTTTCTGAGGCTTCAAAAGCATGTAGTTATGACATTATAAACGATCTGTTTCAACGTCATTTTAAACAAAAGAAAAGATAAAAAATAAAAACCTACAAAAGTACTCCTCTACTGTGCAACAAATGCATGTTTAAGCTATTCTGACTCTGAGAATGCTTTGGCCAATGTCATAATGAACGAAATAAAAGAAAAGATAATAACTACTAAAACACTCTTTTATTCTGCAAGAAATGCTCTTTAAAGCTTCTCTGGCTCTTAAAAAGCATTCCAAAATTCCAACTGTGTGTTTCAAAGGCTCTTCTGTCATGCTTAAAAATATTGTTTTAATGTCATTATGAACGAGAAAAAAAAAGTTTTAAAACAACAAATCATTCTTCTACTGTGCAAGAGATGCTTGTATAAGCCTCTCTGACTCTGAAACAGCATGTTTCAATGTTATTAAGAACGAGGTAAAATACAAAAGATAATAACCACTAAAACACTACGCTAGAGTGTTTTAAACGTTTCTTTGAGCTTTAAACGCCTTTCTGAGCGTCTCTCATGCTTAACAATTCTGATTCATCATCAGATGAAAGATAGAAAAGTAAAGTTCAAAAACGACAAAACACTCTTTTACTGTGCAAGAAATGCTTGTTTAAGCATTTCTGGCTCTTATAAAGCATTTTGCAATGTCATTATGAACGAAGTCAAAGTAAAGTTTAAAAACACTAAAGCACTCAGAGACTGTGCTTTACACGTTTGGTTAAGCTACTCTGACGCTTAAAAAGCATGTTTAAGAGTCATTTTGAACGAATTTAGTGATAAGTTTAAAACAACCAAAACCATTTATAACAGTTCATTAAACTCCTGTCTGAGCTTCTCTGACATTAAAAAAAACAATTTCAATTACATTATCAATGAATGCAACTAAACGCAACTAAACGTTACATTCATTGACTTAATACACTACAACACTCCTCTAGTGTGCTAGAAAGTGTTGTTTAAGCGTATTTGACTTTGAAACAGCACTCATCCACTGTGCTTCAAATGCTTCTTTAAGCTTTTCTGAGGCTTCAAAAGCAGGAAGTTATGACATTATAAACGATCTGTTTCAACGTCATTTTAAACAAATTAAAAGAAAAGATAAAAAATAAAAACCTAATAAAATACTCCTCTACTGTGCAACAAATGCATGTTTAAGCTTTTCTGACTCTGAGAATGCTTTGGCCAATGTGATAATGAACGAAATGAAAGAAAAGATAATAACTACTGAAACACTCTTTTATTCTGCAAGAAATGCTCTTTAAAGCTTCTCTGGCTCCTAAAAAGCATTCCAACATTCCAACTGTGTGTTTCAAAGGCTCTTCTGTCATGCTTAAAAATACTGTTTTAATGTAATTATGAACGAAGTCAAAGTAAAGTTTAAAAACACTACAACACTCAGAGACTGTGCTTTAAACGTTTGGTTAAGCTACTCTTACGCTTAAAAGGCATGTTCAAGAGTCATTTTGAATGAATTTAGTGATAAGTTTAAAACAACCAAAACCATTTATTACAGTTTATTAAATTCCTGTCTCAGCTTCTCTGACATTAAAAAAACAATTTCAATTACATTATCAATGAATGCAACGAAACGTTTAAATACACTACAACACTCCTCTAGTGTGCTAGAAAGTGTTGTTTAAGCGTATTTGACTTTGAAACAGCACTCATCCACTGTGCTTGAAATGCTTCTTTAAGCTTTTCTGAGGCTTCAAAAGCATGTAGTTATGACATTATAAACGATCTGTTTCAACGTCATTTTAAACAAAAGAAAAGATAAAAAATAAAAACCTACAAAAGTACTCCTCTACTGTGCAACAAATGCATGTTTAAGCTATTCTGACTCTGAGAATGCTTTGGCCAATGTCATAATGAACGAAATAAAAGAAAAGATAATAACTACTAAAACACTCTTTTATTCTGCAAGAAATGCTCTTTAAAGCTTCTCTGGCTCTTAAAAAGCATTCCAAAATTCCAACTGTGTGTTTCAAAGGCTCTTCTGTCATGCTTAAAAATATTGTTTTAATGTCATTATGAACGAGAAAAAAAAAGTTTTAAAACAACAAATCATTCTTCTACTGTGCAAGAGATGCTTGTATAAGCCTCTCTGACTCTGAAACAGCATGTTTCAATGTTATTAAGAACGAGGTAAAATACAAAAGATAATAACCACTAAAACACTACGCTAGAGTGTTTTAAACGTTTCTTTGAGCTTTAAACGCCTTTCTGAGCGTCTCTCATGCTTAACAATTCTGATTCATCATCAGATGAAAGATAGAAAAGTAAAGTTCAAAAACGACAAAACACTCTTTTACTGTGCAAGAAATGCTTGTTTAAGCATTTCTGGCTCTTATAAAGCATTTTGCAATGTCATTATGAACGAAGTCAAAGTAAAGTTTAAAAACACTAAAGCACTCAGAGACTGTGCTTTACACGTTTGGTTAAGCTACTCTGACGCTTAAAAAGCATGTTTAAGAGTCATTTTGAACGAATTTAGTGATAAGTTTAAAACAACCAAAACCATTTATAACAGTTCATTAAACTCCTGTCTGAGCTTCTCTGACATTAAAAAAAACAATTTCAATTACATTATCAATGAATGCAACTAAACGCAACTAAACGTTACATTCATTGACTTAATACACTACAACACTACTCTAGTGTGCTAGAAAGTGTTGTTTAAGCGTATTTGACTTTGAAACAGCACTCATCCACTGTGCTTCAAATGCTTCTTTAAGCTTTTCTGAGGCTTCAAAAGCAGGAAGTTATGACATTATAAACGATCTGTTTCAACGTCATTTTAAACAAATTAAAAGAAAAGATAAAAAATAAAAACATACTAAAATACTCCTCTACTGTGCAACAAATGCATGTTTAAGCTTTTCTGACTCTGAGAATGCTTTGGCCAATGTGATAATGAACGAAATGAAAGAAAAGATAATAACTACTGAAACACTCTTTTATTCTGCAAGAAATGCTCTTTAAAGCTTCTCTGGCTCCTAAAAAGCATTCCAACATTCCAACTGTGTGTTTCAAAGGCTCTTCTGTCATGCTTAAAAATACTGTTTTAATGTAATTATGAACGAAGTCAAAGTAAAGTTTAAAAACACTACAACACTCAGAGACTGTGCTTTAAACGTTTGGTTAAGCTACTCTGACGCTTAAAAGGCATGTTCAAGAGTCATTTTGAATGAATTTAGTGATAAGTTTAAAACAACCAAAACCATTTATTACAGTTTATTAAATTCCTGTCTCAGCTTCTCTGACATTAAAAAAACAATTTCAATTACATTATCAATGAATGCAACGAAACGTTTAAATACACTACAACACTACTCTAGTGTGCTAGAAAGTGTTGTTTAAGCGTATTTGACTTTGAAACAGCACTCATCCACTGTGCTTGAAATGCTTCTTTAAGCTTTTCTGAGGCTTCAAAAGCATGTAGTTATGACATTATAAACGATCTGTTTCAACGTCATTTTAAACAAAAGAAAAGATAAAAAATAAAAACCTACAAAAGTACTCCTCTACTGTGCAACAAATGCATGTTTAAGCTATTCTGACTCTGAGAATGCTTTGGCCAATGTCATAATGAACGAAATAAAAGAAAAGATAATAACTACTAAAACACTCTTTTATTCTGCAAGAAATGCTCTTTAAAGCTTCTCTGGCTCTTAAAAAGCATTCCAAAATTCCAACTGTGTGTTTCAAAGGCTCTTCTGTCATGCTTAAAAATATTGTTTTAATGTCATTATGAACGAGAAAAAAAAAGTTTTAAAACAACAAATCATTCTTCTACTGTGCAAGAGATGCTTGTATAAGCCTCTCTGACTCTGAAACAGCATGTTTCAATGTTATTAAGAACGAGGTAAAATACAAAAGATAATAACCACTAAAACAATTTGCTAGAGTGTTTTAAACGTTTCTTTGAGCTTTAAACGCCTTTCTGAGCGTCTCTCATGCTTAACAATTCTGATTCATCATCAGATGAAAGATAGAAAAGTAAAGTTCAAAAACGACAAAACACTCTTTTACTGTGCAAGAAATGCTTGTTTAAGCATTTCTGGCTCTTATAAAGCATTTTGCAATGTCATTATGAACGAAGTCAAAGTAAAGTTTAAAAACACTAAAGCACTCAGAGACTGTGCTTTACACGTTTGGTTAAGCTACTCTGACGCTTAAAAAGCATGTTTAAGAGTCATTTTGAACGAATTTAGTGATAAGTTTAAAACAACCAAAACCATTTATAACAGTTCATTAAACTCCTGTCTGAGCTTCTCTGACATTAAAAAAAACAATTTCAATTACATTATCAATGAATGCAACTAAACGTTACATTCATTGACTTAATACACTACAACACTCCTCTAGTGTGCTAGAAAGTGTTGTTTAAGCGTATTTGACTTTGAAACAGCACTCATCCACTGTGCTTCAAATGCTTCTTTAAGCTTTTCTGAGGCTTCAAAAGCAGGAAGTTATGACATTATAAACGATCTGTTTCAACGTCATTTTAAACAAATTAAAAGAAAAGATAAAAAATAAAAACCTACTAAAATACTCCTCTACTGTGCAACAAATGCATGTTTAAGCTTTTCTGACTCTGAGAATGCTTTGGCCAATGTGATAATGAACGAAATAAAAGAAAAGATAATAACTACTGAAACACTCTTTTATTCTGCAAGAAATGCTCTTTAAAGCTTCTCTGGCTCCTAAAAAGCATTCCAACGATCCAACTGTGTGTTTCAAAGGCTCTTCTGTCATGCTTAAAAATATTGTTTCAATGTCATTATGAACGAAGAAAAAAAAAGTTTTAAAACAACAAATCATTCTTCTACTGTGCAAGAGATGCTTGTATAAGCCTCTCTGACTCTGAAACTGCATGTTACAATGTTATTAAGAACGAGGTAAAATACAAAAGATAATAACCACTAAAACAATTTGCTAGAGTGTTTTAAACGTTTCTTTGAGCTTTAAACGCCTTTCTGAGCGTCTCTCATGCTTAATAATTCTGCTTCAATGTCAGATGAAATATAGAAAAGTAAGGTTTAAAAACGACAATACACTCTTTTACTGTGCAAGAAATGCTTGTTTAAGCTTTTCTGGCTCTTATAAAGCATTTTGCAATGTCATTATGAACGAAGTCAAAGTAAAGTTTAAAAACACTAAAGCACTCAGAGACTGTGCTTTAAACGTTTGGTTAAGCTACTCTGACACTTAAAAGGCATGTTCAAGAGTCATTTTGAACGAATTTAGTGATAAATTTACAACAACCAAAACCATTTATTACAGTTCATTAAACTCCTGTCTGAGCTTCTCTGACATTAAAAAAACAATTTCAATTACATTATCAATGAATGCAACTAAACGTTTAAATACACTACAACACTCCTCTAGTGTGCTAGAAAGTGTTGTTTAAGCGTATTTGACTTTGAAACAGCACTCATCCACTGTGCTTGAAATGCTTCTTTAAGCTTTTCTGAGGCTTCAAAAGCATGTAGTTATGACATTATAAACGATCTGTTTCAACGTCATTTTAAACAAATTAAAAGAAAAGATAAAAAATAAAAACCTACAAAAGTACTCCTCTACTGTGCAAAAAATGCATGTTTAAGCTATTCTGACTCTGAGAATGCTTTGGCCAATGTCATAATGAACGAAATAAAAGAAAAGATAATAACTACTAAAACACTCTTTTATTCTGCAAGAAATGCTCTTTAAAGCTTCTCTGGCTCCTAAAAAGCATTCCAAAATTCCAACTGTGTGTTTCAAAGGCTCTTCTGTCATGCTTAAAAATATTGTTTTAATGTCATTATGAACGAGAAAAAAAAAGTTTTAAAACAACAAATCATTCTTCTACTGTGCAAGAGATGCTTGTATAAGCCTCTCTGACTCTGAAACAGCATGTTTCAATGTTATTAAGAACGAGGTAAAATACAAAAGATAATAACCACTAAAACACTACGCTAGAGTGTTTTAAACGTTTCTTTGAGCTTTAAACGCCTTTCTGAGCGTCTCTCATGCTTAACAATTCTGATTCATCATCAGATGAAAGATAGAAAAGTAAAGTTCAAAAACGACAAAACACTCTTTTACTGTGCAAGAAATGCTTGTTTAGGCTTTTCTGGCTCTTATAAAGCATTTTGCAATGTCATTATGAACGAAGTCAAAGTAAAGTTTAAAAGCACTAAAGCACTCAGAGACTGTGCATTAAACGTTTGGTTAAGCTACTCTGACACTTAAAAGGTATGTTCAAGAGTCATTTTGAACGAATTTAGTGATAAATTTACAACAACCAAAACCATTTATTACAGTTCATTAAACTCCTGTCTGAGCTTCTCTGACATTAAAAAAACAATTTCATTTACATTATCAATGAATGCAACGAAACGTTTAAATACACTAAAACACTCCTCTAGTGTGCTAGAAAGTGTTGTTTAAGCGTATTTGACTTTGAAACAGCACTGTGCTTGAAATGCTTCTTTAAGCTTTTCTGAGGCTTCAAAAGCATGTAGTTATGACATTATAAACGATCTGTTTCAACGTCATTTTAAACAAATTAAAAGAAAAGATAAAAAATAAAAACCTACAAAAGTACTCCTCTACTGTGCAACAAATGCATGTTTAAGCTCTTCTGACTCTGAGAATGCTTTGGCCAATGGGATAATGAACGAAATAAAAGAAAAGATAATAACTACTAAAACACTCTTTTATTCTGCAAGAAATGCTCTTTAAAGCTTCTCTGGCTCCTAAAAAGCATTCCAACATTCCAACTGTGTGTTTCAAAGGCTCTTCTGTCATGCTTAAAAATATTGTTTTAATGTCATTATGAACGAGAAAAAAAAAGTTTTAAAACAACAAATCATTCTTCTACTGTGCAAGAGATGCTTGTATAAGCCTCTCTGACTCTGAAACAGCATGTTACAATGTTATGAAGAACAAAGTAAAATACAAAAGATAATAACCACTAAAACAATTCGCTAGAGTGTTTTAAACGTTTCTTTGAGCTTTAAACGTCTTTCAGAGCGTCTCTCATGCTTAATAATTCTGCTTCAATGTCAGATAAAAGATAGAAAAGTAAGGTTCAAAAACGACAAAACACTCTTTTACTGTGCAAGAAATGCTTGTTTAAGCTTTTCTGGCTCTTATAAAGCATTTTGCAATGTCATTATGAACGAAGTCAAAGTAAAGTTTAAAAACACTAAAGCACTCAGAGACTGTGCTTTAAACGTCTGGTTAAGCTACTCTGACGCTTAAAAGGCATGTTCAAGAGTCATTTTGAACGAATTTAGTGATAAGTTTAAAACAACCAAAACCATTTATTACAGTTCATTAAACTCCTGTCTGAGCTTCTCTGACATTAAAAAAACAATTTCAATTACATTATCAATGAATGCAACTAAACGTTTAAATACACTACAACACTCCTCTAGTGTGCTAGAAAGTGTTGTTTAAGCGTATTTGACTTTGAAACATCACTCATCCACTGTGCTTGAAATGCTTCTTTAAGCTTTTCTGAGGCTTCAAAAGCATGTAGTTATGACATTATAAACGATCTGTTTCAACGTCATTTTAAACAAATGAAAAGAAAAGATAAAAAATAAAATCCTACTACTGTGCAACAAATGCATGTTTAAGCTTTTCTGACTCTGAGAATGCTTTGGCCAATGTGATAATGAACGAAATAAAAGAAAAGATATTAACTACTGAAACACTCTTTTATTCTGCAAGAAATGCTCTTTAAAGCTTCTCTGGCTCCTAAAAAGCATTCCAACATTCCAACTGTGTGTTTCAAAGGCTCTTCTGTCATGCTTAAAAATATTGTTTTAATGTCATTATGAACGAAAAAAAAAAGTTTTAAAACAACAACCATTCTTCTACTGTGCAAGAGATGCTTGTATAAGCCTCTCTGACTCTGAAACAGCATGTTACAATGTTATTAAGAACGAGGTAAAATACAAAAGATAATAACCACTAAAACAATTTGCTAGAGTGTTTTAAACGTTTCTTTGAGCTTTAAACGCCTTTCTGAGCGTCTCTCATGCTTAATAATTCTGCTTCAATGTCAGATGAAATATAGAAAAGTAAGGTTCAAAAACGACAAAACACTCTTTTACTGTGCAAGAAACGCTTGTTTAAGCTTTTCTGGCTCTTATAAAGCATTTTGCAATGTCATTATGAACGAAGTCAAAGTAAAGTTTAAAAGCACTAAAGCACTCAGAGACTGTGCTTTAAACGTTTGGTTAAGCTACTCTGACACTTAAAAGGTATGTTCAAGAGTCATTTTGAACGAATTTAGTGATAAGTTTAAAACAACAAAAACCATTTATTACAGTTCATTAAACTCCTGTCTGAGCTTCTCTGACATTAAAAAAACAATTTCAATTACATTATCAATGAATGCAACTAAACGTTTAAATACACTACAACACTCCTCTAGTGTGCTAGAAAGTGTTGTTTAAGCGTATTTGACTTTGAAACAGCACTCATCCACTGTGCTTGAAATGCTTCTTTAAGCTTTTCTGAGGCTTCAAAAGCATGTATTTATTACATTATAAACGATCTGTTTCAACGTCATTTTAAACAAATGAAAAGAAAAGATAAAAAATAAAATCCTACTACTGTGCAACAAATGCATGTTTAAGCTTTTCTGACTCTGAGAATGCTTTGGCCAATGTGATAATGAACGAAATAAAAGAAAAGATATTAACTACTGAAACACTCTTTTATTCTGCAAGAAATGCTCTTTAAAGCTTCTCTGGCTCCTAAAAAGCATTCCAACATTCCAACTGTGTGTTTCAAAGGCTCTTCTGTCATGCTTAAAAATATTGTTTTAATGTCATTATGAACGAAAAAAAAAAGTTTTAAAACAACAACCATTCTTCTACTGTGCAAGAGATGCTTGTATAAGCCTCTCTGACTCTGAAACAGCATGTTACAATGTTATTAAGAACGAGGTAAAATACAAAAGATAATAACCACTAAAACAATTTGCTAGAGTGTTTTAAACGTTTCTTTGAGCTTTAAACGCCTTTCTGAGCGTCTCTCATGCTTAATAATTCTGCTTCAATGTCAGATGAAATATAGAAAAGTAAGGTTCAAAAACGACAAAACACTCTTTTACTGTGCAAGAAATGCTTGTTTAAGCTTTTCTGGCTCTTATAAAGCATTTTGCAATGTCATTATGAACGAAGTCAAAGTAAAGTTTAAAAGCACTAAAGCACTCAGAGACTGTGCTTTAAACGTTTGGTTAAGCTACTCTGACACTTAAAAGGTATGTTCAAGAGTCATTTTGAACGAATTTAGTGATAAGTTTAAAACAACAAAAACCATTTATTACAGTTCATTAAACTCCTGTCTGAGCTTCTCTGACATTAAAAAAACAATTTCAATTACATTATCAATGAATGCAACTAAACGTTTAAATACACTACAACACTCCTCTAGTGTGCTAGAAAGTGTTGTTTAAGCGTATTTGACTTTGAAACAGCACTCATCCACTGTGCTTGAAATGCTTCTTTAAGCTTTTCTGAGGCTTCAAAAGCATGTAGTTATGACATTATAAACGATCTGTTTCAACGTCATTTTAAACAAATGAAAAGAAAAGATAAAAAATAAAATCCTACTACTGTGCAACAAATGCATGTTTAAGCTCTTCTGACTCTGAGAATGCTTTGGCCAATGTGATAATGAACGAAATTAAAGAAAAGATAATAACTACTGAAACACTCTTTTATTCTGCAAGAAATGCTCTTTAAAGCTTCTCTGGCTCCTAAAAAGCATTCCAACATTCCAACTGTGTGTTTCAAAGGCTCTTCTGTCATGCTTAAAAATATTGTTTTAATGTCATTATGAACGAAAAAAAAAAGTTTTAAAACAACAACCATTCTTCTACTGTGCAAGAGATGCTTGTATAAGCCTCTCTGACTCTGAAACAGCATGTTACAATGTTATTAAGAACGAGGTAAAATACAAAAGATAATAACCACTAAAACAATTTGCTAGAGTGTTTTAAACGTTTCTTTGAGCTTTAAACGCCTTTCTGAGCGTCTCTCATGCTTAATAATTCTGCTTCAATGTCAGATGAAATATAGAAAAGTAAGGTTCAAAAACGACAAAACACTCTTTTACTGTGCAAGAAATGCTTGTTTAAGCTTTTCTGGCTCTTATAAAGCATTTTGCAATGTCATTATGAACGAAGTCAAAGTAAAGTTTAAAAGCACTAAAGCACTCAGAGACTGTGCTTTAAACGTTTGGTTAAGCTACTCTGACACTTAAAAGGTATGTTCAAGAGTCATTTTGAACGAATTTAGTGATAAATTTACAACAACCAAAACCATTTATTACAGTTCATTAAACTCCTGTCTGAGCTTCTCTGACATTAAAAAAACAATTTCATTTACATTATCAATGAATGCAACGAAACGTTTAAATACACTACAACACTACTCTAGTGTGCTAGAAAGTGTTGTTAAAGCGTATTTGACTTTGAAACAGCACTCATCCACTGTGCTTGAAATGCTTCTTTAAGCTTTTCTGAGGCTTCAAAAGCATGTAGTTATGACATTATAAACGATCTGTTTCAACGTCATTTTAAACAAATTAAAAGAAAAGATAAAAAATAAAAACCTACTAAAGTACTCCTCTACTTTGCAAAAAATGCATGTTTAAGCTTTTCTGACTCTGAGAATGCTTTGGCCAATGTGATAATGAACGAAATAAAGGAAAAGATAATAACTACTGAAACACTCTTTTATTCTGCAAGAAATGCTCTTTAAAGCTTCTCTGGCTCCTAAAAAGCATTCCAACGATCCAACTGTGTGTTTCAAAGGCTCTTCTGTCATGCTTAAAAATATTGTTTCAATGTCATTATGAACGAAGAAAAAAAAAGTTTTAAAACAACAAATCATTCTTCTACTGTGCAAGAGATGCTTGTATAAGCCTCTCTGACTCTGAAACTGCATGTTACAATGTTATTAAGAACGAGGTAAAATACAAAAGATAATAACCACTAAAACAATTTGCTAGAGTGTTTTAAACGTTTCTTTGAGCTTTAAACGCCTTTCTGAGCGTCTCTCATGCTTAATAATTCTGCTTCAATGTCAGATGAAATATAGAAAAGTAAGGTTTAAAAACGACAATACACTCTTTTACTGTGCAAGAAATGCTTGTTTAAGCTTTTCTGGCTCTTATAAAGCATTTTGCAATGTCATTATGAACGAAGTCAAAGTAAAGTTTAAAAACACTAAAGCACTCAGAGACTGTGCTTTAAACGTTTGGTTAAGCTACTCTGACACTTAAAAGGCATGTTCAAGAGTCATTTTGAACGAATTTAGTGATAAATTTACAACAACCAAAACCATTTATTACAGTTCATTAAACTCCTGTCTGAGCTTCTCTGACATTAAAAAAACAATTTCAATTACATTATCAATGAATGCAACTAAACGTTTAAATACACTACAACACTCCTCTAGTGTGCTAGAAAGTGTTGTTTAAGCGTATTTGACTTTGAAACAGCACTGTGCTTGAAATGCTTCTTTAAGCTTTTCTGAGGCTTCAAAAGCATGTAGTTATGACATTATAAACGATCTGTTTCAACGTCATTTTAAACAAATTAAAAGAAAAGATAAAAAATAAAAACCTACAAAAGTACTCCTCTACTGTGCAACAAATGCATGTTTAAGCTCTTCTGACTCTGAGAATGCTTTGGCCAATGGGATAATGAACGAAATAAAAGAAAAGATAATAACTACTAAAACACTCTTTTATTCTGCAAGAAATGCTCTTTAAAGCTTCTCTGGCTCCTAAAAAGCATTCCAACATTCCAACTGTGTGTTTCAAAGGCTCTTCTGTCATGCTTAAAAATATTGTTTTAATGTCATTATGAACGAGAAAAAAAAAGTTTTAAAACAACAAATCATTCTTCTACTGTGCAAGAGATGCTTGTATAAGCCTCTCTGACTCTGAAACAGCATGTTACAATGTTATGAAGAACAAAGTAAAATACAAAAGATAATAACCACTAAAACAATTCGCTAGAGTGTTTTAAACGTTTCTTTGAGCTTTAAACGCCTTTCTGAGCGTCTCTCATGCTTAATAATTCTGCTTCAATATCAGATGAAAGATAGAAAAGTAAAGTTCAAAAACGACAAAACACTCTTTTACTGTGCAATAAATGCTTGTTTAAGCTTTTCTGGATCCTATAAAGCATTTTGCAATGTCATTATGAACGAAGTCAAAGTAAAGTTTAAAAACACTAAAGCACTCAGAGACTGTGCTTTAAACGTTTGGTTAAGCTACTCTGACGCTTAAAAAGCATGTTCAAGAGTCATTTTGAACGAATTTAGTGATAAGTTTAAAACAACCAAAACCATTTATTACAGTTTATTAAATTCCTGTCTGAGCTTCTCTGACATTAAAAAAACAATTTCAATTACAATATCAATGAATGCAACTAAACGTTTAAATACACTACAACACTCCTCTAGTGTGCTAGAAAGTGTTGTTTAAGCGTATTTGACTTTGAAACAGCACTCATCCACTGTGCTTGAAATGCTTCTTTAAGCTTTTCTGAGGCTTCAAAAGCATGTAGTTATGACATTATAAACGATCTGTTTCAACGTCATTTTAAACAAATGAAAAGAAAAGATAAAAAATAAAATCCTACTACTGTGCAACAAATGCATGTTTAAGCTATTCTGACTCTGAGAATGCTTTGGCCAATGTGATAATGAACGAAATAAAAGAAAAGATATTAACTACTGAAACACTCTTTTATTCTGCAAGAAATGCTCTTTAAAGCTTCTCTGGCTCCTAAAAAGCATTCCAACATTCCAACTGTGTGTTTCAAAGGCTCTTCTGTCATGCTTAAAAATATTGTTTTAATGTCATTATGAACGAAAAAAAAAAGTTTTAAAACAACAACCATTCTTCTACTGTGCAAGAGATGCTTGTATAAGCCTCTCTGACTCTGAAACAGCATGTTACAATGTTATTAAGAACGAGGTAAAATACAAAAGATAATAACCACTAAAACAATTTGCTAGAGTGTTTTAAACGTTTCTTTGAGCTTTAAATGCCTTTCTGAGCGTCTCTCATGCTTAATAATTCTGCTTCAATGTCAGATGAAATATAGAAAAGTAAGGTTCAAAAACGACAAAACACTCTTTTACTGTGCAAGAAACGCTTGTTTAAGCTTTTCTGGCTCTTATAAAGCATTTTGCAATGTCATTATGAACGAAGTCAAAGTAAAGTTTAAAAGCACTAAAGCACTCAGAGACTGTGCTTTAAACGTTTGGTTAAGCTACTCTGACACTTAAAAGGTATGTTCAAGAGTCATTTTGAACGAATTTAGTGATAAGTTTAAAACAACAAAAACCATTTATTACAGTTCATTAAACTCCTGTCTGAGCTTCTCTGACATTAAAAAAACAATTTCAATTACATTATCAATGAATGCAACTAAACGTTTAAATACACTACAACACTCCTCTAGTGTGCTAGAAAGTGTTGTTTAAGCGTATTTGACTTTGAAACAGCACTCATCCACTGTGCTTGAAATGCTTCTTTAAGCTTTTCTGAGGCTTCAAAAGCATGTAGTTATGACATTATAAACGATCTGTTTCAACGTCATTTTAAACAAATGAAAAGAAAAGATAAAAAATAAAATCCTACTACTGTGCAACAAATGCATGTTTAAGCTTTTCTGACTCTGAGAATGCTTTGGCCAATGTGATAATGAACGAAATAAAAGAAAAGATATTAACTACTGAAACACTCTTTTATTCTGCAAGAAATGCTCTTTAAAGCTTCTCTGGCTCCTAAAAAGCATTCCAACATTCCAACTGTGTGTTTCAAAGGCTCTTCTGTCATGCTTAAAAATATTGTTTTAATGTCATTATGAACGAAAAAAAAAAGTTTTAAAACAACAACCATTCTTCTACTGTGCAAGAGATGCTTGTATAAGCCTCTCTGACTCTGAAACAGCATGTTACAATGTTATTAAGAACGAGGTAAAATACAAAAGATAATAACCACTAAAACAATTTGCTAGAGTGTTTTAAACGTTTCTTTGAGCTTTAAACGCCTTTCTGAGCGTCTCTCATGCTTAATAATTCTGCTTCAATGTCAGATGAAATATAGAAAAGTAAGGTTCAAAAACGACAAAACACTCTTTTACTGTGCAAGAAATGCTTGTTTAAGCTTTTCTGGCTCTTATAAAGCATTTTGCAATGTCATTATGAACGAAGTCAAAGTAAAGTTTAAAAGCACTAAAGCACTCAGAGACTGTGCTTTAAACGTTTGGTTAAGCTACTCTGACACTTAAAAGGTATGTTCAAGAGTCATTTTGAACGAATTTAGTGATAAGTTTAAAACAACAAAAACCATTTATTACAGTTCATTAAACTCCTGTCTGAGCTTCTCTGACATTAAAAAAACAATTTCAATTACATTATCAATGAATGCAACTAAACGTTTAAATACACTACAACACTCCTCTAGTGTGCTAGAAAGTGTTGTTTAAGCGTATTTGACTTTGAAACAGCACTCATCCACTGTGCTTGAAATGCTTCTTTAAGCTTTTCTGAGGCTTCAAAAGCATGTAGTTATGACATTATAAACGATCTGTTTCAACGTCATTTTAAACAAATGAAAAGAAAAGATAAAAAATAAAATCCTACTACTGTGCAACAAATGCATGTTTAAGCTTTTCTGACTCTGAGAATGCTTTGGCCAATGTGATAATGAACGAAATAAAGGAAAAGATAATAACTACTGAAACACTCTTTTATTCTGCAAGAAATGCTCTTTAAAGCTTCTCTGGCTCCTAAAAAGCATTCCAACGATCCAACTGTGTGTTTCAAAGGCTCTTCTGTCATGCTTAAAAATATTGTTTCAATGTCATTATGAACGAAGAAAAAAAAAGTTTTAAAACAACAAATCATTCTTCTACTGTGCAAGAGATGCTTGTATAAGCCTCTCTGACTCTGAAACTGCATGTTACAATGTTATTAAGAACGAGGTAAAATACAAAAGATAATAACCACTAAAACAATTTGCTAGAGTGTTTTAAACGTTTCTTTGAGCTTTAAACGCCTTTCTGAGCGTCTCTCATGCTTAATAATTCTGCTTCAATGTCAGATGAAATATAGAAAAGTAAGGTTTAAAAACGACAATACACTCTTTTACTGTGCAAGAAACGCTTGTTTAAGCTTTTCTGGCTCTTATAAAGCATTTTGCAATGTCATTATGAACGAAGTCAAAGTAAAGTTTAAAAGCACTAAAGCACTCAGAGACTGTGCTTTAAACGTTTGGTTAAGCTACTCTGACACTTAAAAGGTATGTTCAAGAGTCATTTTGAACGAATTTAGTGATAAGTTTAAAACAACAAAAACCATTTATTACAGTTCATTAAACTCCTGTCTGAGCTTCTCTGACATTAAAAAAACAATTTCAATTACATTATCAATGAATGCAACTAAACGTTTAAATACACTACAACACTCCTCTAGTGTGCTAGAAAGTGTTGTTTAAGCGTATTTGACTTTGAAACAGCACTCATCCACTGTGCTTGAAATGCTTCTTTAAGCTTTTCTGAGGCTTCAAAAGCATGTAGTTATGACATTATAAACGATCTGTTTCAACGTCATTTTAAACAAATGAAAAGAAAAGATAAAAAATAAAATCCTACTACTGTGCAACAAATGCATGTTTAAGCTTTTCTGAGTCTGAGAATGCTTTGGCCAATGTGATAATGAACGAAATAAAAGAAAAGATATTAACTACTGAAACACTCTTTTATTCTGCAAGAAATGCTCTTTAAAGCTTCTCTGGCTCCTAAAAAGCATTCCAACATTCCAACTGTGTGTTTCAAAGGCTCTTCTGTCATGCTTAAAAATATTGTTTTAATGTCATTATGAACGAAAAAAAAAAGTTTTAAAACAACAACCATTCTTCTACTGTGCAAGAGATGCTTGTATAAGCCTCTCTGACTCTGAAACAGCATGTTACAATGTTATTAAGAACGAGGTAAAATACAAAAGATAATAACCACTAAAACAATTTGCTAGAGTGTTTTAAACGTTTCTTTGAGCTTTAAACGCCTTTCTGAGCGTCTCTCATGCTTAATAATTCTGCTTCAATGTCAGATGAAATATAGAAAAGTAAGGTTCAAAAACGACAAAACACTCTTTTACTGTGCAAGAAATGCTTGTTTAAGCTTTTCTGGCTCTTATAAAGCATTTTGCAATGTCATTATGAACGAAGTCAAAGTAAAGTTTAAAAGCACTAAAGCACTCAGAGACTGTGCTTTAAACGTTTGGTTAAGCTACTCTGACACTTAAAAGGTATGTTCAAGAGTCATTTTGAACGAATTTAGTGATAAGTTTAAAACAACAAAAACCATTTATTACAGTTCATTAAACTCCTGTCTGAGCTTCTCTGACATTAAAAAAACAATTTCAATTACATTATCAATGAATGCAACTAAACGTTTAAATACACTACAACACTCCTCTAGTGTGCTAGAAAGTGTTGTTTAAGCGTATTTGACTTTGAAACAGCACTCATCCACTGTGCTTGAAATGCTTCTTTAAGCTTTTCTGAGGCTTCAAAAGCATGTAGTTATGACATTATAAACGATCTGTTTCAACGTCATTTTAAACAAATGAAAAGAAAAGATAAAAAATAAAATCCTACTACTGTGCAACAAATGCATGTTTAAGCTTTTCTGACTCTGAGAATGCTTTGGCCAATGTGATAATGAACGAAATAAAAGAAAAGATATTAACTACTGAAACACTCTTTTATTCTGCAAGAAATGCTCTTTAAAGCTTCTCTGGCTCCTAAAAAGCATTCCAACATTCCAACTGTGTGTTTCAAAGGCTCTTCTGTCATGCTTAAAAATATTGTTTTAATGTCATTATGAACGAAAAAAAAAAGTTTTAAAACAACAACCATTCTTCTACTGTGCAAGAGATGCTTGTATAAGCCTCTCTGACTCTGAAACAGCATGTTTCAATGTTATTAAGAACGAGGTAAAATACAAAAGATAATAACCACTAAAACACTACGCTAGAGTGTTTTAAACGTTTCTTTGAGCTTTAAACGCCTTTCTGAGCGTCTCTCATGCTTAACAATTCTGATTCATCATCAGATGAAAGATAGAAAAGTAAAGTTCAAAAACGACAAAACACTCTTTTACTGTGCAAGAAATGCTTGTTTAAGCTTTTCTGGCTCTTATAAAGCATTTTGCAATGTCATTATGAACGAAGTCAAAGTAAAGTTTAAAAGCACTAAAGCACTTAGAGACTGTGCTTAAAACGTTTGGTTAAGCTACTCTGACACTTAAAAGGTATGTTCAAGAGTCATTTTGAACGAATTTAGTGATAAATTTACAACAACCAAAACCATTTATTACAGTTCATTAAACTCCTGTCTGAGCTTCTCTGACATTAAAAAAACAATTTCATTTACATTATCAATGAATGCAACGAAACGTTTAAATACACTACAACACTACTCTAGTGTGCTAGAAAGTGTTGTTTAAGCGTATTTGACTTTGAAACAGCACTCATCCACTGTGCTTGAAATGCTTCTTTAAGCTTTTCTGAGGCTTCAAAAGCATGTAGTTATGACATTATAAACGATCTGTTTCAACGTCATTTTAAACAAATTAAAAGAAAAGATAAAAAATAAAAACCTACAAAAGTACTCCTCTACTGTGCAACAAATGCATGTTTAAGCTATTCTGACTCTGAGAATGCTTTGGCCAATGTCATAATGAACGAAATAAAAGAAAAGATAATAACTACTAAAACACTCTTTTATTCTGCAAGAAATGCTCTTTAAAGCTTCTCTGGCTCCTAAAAAGCATTCCAAAATTCCAACTGTGTGTTTCAAAGGCTCTTCTGTCATGCTTAAAAATATTGTTTTAATGTTATTATGAACGAGAAAAAAAAAGTTTTAAAACAACAAATCATTCTTCTACTGTGCAAGAGATGCTTGTATAAGCCTCTCTGACTCTGAAACAGCATGTTTCAATGTTATTAAGAACGAGGTAAAATACAAAAGATAATAACCACTAAAACACTACGCTAGAGTGTTTTAAACGTTTCTTTGAGCTTTAAACGCCTTTCTGAGCGTCTCTCATGCTTAACAATTCTGATTCATCATCAGATGAAAGATAGAAAAGTAAAGTTCAAAAACGACAAAACACTCTTTTACTGTGCAAGAAATGCTTGTTTAGGCTTTTCTGGCTCTTATAAAGCATTTTGCAATGTCATTATGAACGAAGTCAAAGTAAAGTTTAAAAACACTAAAGCACTCAGAGACTGTGCTTTACACGTTTGGTTAAGCTACTCTGACGCTTAAAAAACATGTTTAAGAGTCATTTTGAACGAAATTAGTGATAAGTTTAAAACAACCAAAACCATTTATAACAGTTCATTAAACTCCTGTCTGAGCTTCTCTGACATTAAAAAAAACAATTTCAATTACATTATCAATGAATGCAACTAAACGCAACTAAACGTTACATTCATTGACTTAATACACTACAACACTCCTCTAGTGTGCTAGAAAGTGTTGTTTAAGCGTATTTGACTTTGAAACAGCACTCATCCACTGTGCTTCAAATGCTTCTTTAAGCTTTTCTGAGGCTTCAAAAGCAGGAAGTTATGACATTATAAACGATCTGTTTCAACGTCATTTTAAACAAATTAAAAGAAAAGATAAAAAATAAAAACCTACTAAAATACTCCTCTACTGTGCAACAAATGCATGTTTAAGCTTTTCTGACTCTGAGAATGCTTTGGCCAATGTGATAATGAACGAAATAAAAGAAAAGATAATAACTACTGAAACACTCTTTTATTCTGCAAGAAATGCTCTTTAAAGCTTCTCTGGCTCCTAAAAAGCATTCCAACATTCCAACTGTGTGTTTCAAAGGCTCTTCTGTCATGCTTAAAAATATTGTTTTAATGTCATTATGAACGAAAAAAAAAAGTTTTAAAACAACAAATCATTCTTCTACTGTGCAAGAGATGCTTGTATAAGCCTCTCTGACTCTGAAACAGCATGTTACAATGTTATGAAGAACGAGGTAAAATACAAAAGATAATAACCACTAAAACACTACGCTAGAGTGTTTTAAACGTTTCTTTGAGCTTTAAACGCCTTTCTGAGCGTCTCTCATGCTTAACAATTTTGCTTCAATATCAGATGAAAGATAGAAAAGTAAAGTTCAAAAACGACAAAACACTCTTTTACTGTGCAAGAAATGCTTGTTTAAGCTTTTCTGGATCTTATAAAGCATTTTGCAATGTCATTATGAACGAAGTCAAAGTAAAGTTTAAAAACACTAAAGCACTCAGAGACTGTGCTTTAAACGTTTGGTTAAGCTACTCTGACGCTTAAAAAGCATGTTCAAGAGTCATTTTGAACGAATTTAGTGATAAGTTTAAAACAACCAAAACCATTTGTTACAGTTTATTAAATTCCTGTCTGAGCTTCTCTGACATTAAAAAAACAATTTCAATTACATTATCAATGAATGCAACTAAACGTTTAAATACACTACAACACTCCTCTAGTGTGCTAGAAAGTGTTGTTTAAGCGTATTTGACTTTGAAACAGCACTCATCCACTGTGCTTGAAATGCTTCTTTAAGCTTTTCTGAGGCTTCAAAAGCATGTAGTTATGACATTATAAACGATCTGTTTCAACGTCATTTTAAACAAATGAAAAGAAAAGATAAAAAATAAAATCCTACTACTGTGCAACAAATGCATGTTTAAGCTTTTCTGACTCTGAGAATGCTTTGGCCAATGTGATAATGAACGAAATAAAAGAAAAGATATTAACTACTGAAACACTCTTTTATTCTGCAAGAAATGCTCTTTAAAGCTTCTCTGGCTCCTAAAAAGCATTCCAACATTCCAACTGTGTGTTTCAAAGGCTCTTCTGTCATGCTTAAAAATATTGTTTTAATGTCATTATGAACGAAAAAAAAAAGTTTTAAAACAACAAATCATTCTTCTACTGTGCAAGAGATGCTTGTATAAGCCTCTCTGACTCTGAAACAGCATGTTACAATGTTATGAAGAACGAGGTAAAATACAAAAGATAATAACCACTAAAACACTACGCTAGAGTGTTTTAAACGTTTTTTTGAGCTTTAAACGCCTTTCTGAGGTCTCTCATGCTTAACAATTTTGCTTCAATATAAGATGAAAAATAGAAAAGTAAAGTTCAAAAACGACAAAACACTCTTTTACTGTGCAAGAAATGCTTGTTTAAGCTTTTCTGGCTCTTATAAAGCATTTTGCAATGTCATTATGAACGAAGTCAAAGTAAAGTTTAAAAACACTAAAGCACTCAGAGACTGTGCTTTAAACGTTTGGTTAAGCTACTCTGACGCTTAAAAAGCATGTTCAAGAGTCATTTTGAACGAATTTAGTGATAAGTTTAAAACAACCAAAACCATTTATTACAGTTTATTAAATTCCTGTCTGAGCTTCTCTGACATTAAAAAAACAATTTCAATTACATTATCAATGAATGCAACTAAACGTTTAAATACACTACAACACTCCTCTAGTGTGCTAGAAAGTGTTGTTTAAGCGTATTTGACTTTGAAACAGCACTCATCCACTGTGCTTGAAATGCTTCTTTAAGCTATTCTGAGGCTTCAAAAGCATGTAGTTATGACATTATAAACGATCTGTTTCAACGTCATTTTAAACAAATGAAAAGAAAAGATAAAAAATAAAATCCTACTACTGTGCAACAAATGCATGTTTAAGCTTTTCTGACTTTGAGAATGCTTTGGCCAATGTGATAATGAACGAAATAAAAGAAAAGATATTAACTACTGAAACACTCTTTTATTCTGCAAGAAATGCTCTTTAAAGCTTCTCTGGCTCCTAAAAAGCATTCCAACATTCCAACTGTGTGTTTCAAAGGCTCTTCTGTCATGCTTAAAAATATTGTTTTAATGTCATTATGAACGAAAAAAAAAAGTTTTAAAACAACAAATCATTCTTCTACTGTGCAAGAGATGCTTGTATAAGCCTCTCTGACTCTGAAACAGCATGTTACAATGTTATTAAGAACGAGGTAAAATACAAAAGATAATAACCACTAAAACAATTTGCTAGAGTGTTTTAAACGTTTCTTTGAGCTTTAAACGCCTTTCTGAGCGTCTCTCATGCTTAATAATTCTGCTTCAATGTCAGATGAAATATAGAAAAGTAAGGTTCAAAAACGACAAAACACTCTTTTACTGTGCAAGAAATGCTTGTTTAAGCTTTTCTGGCTCTTATAAAGCATTTTGCAATGTCATTATGAACGAAGTCAAAGTAAAGTTTAAAAGCACTAAAGCACTCAGAGACTGTGCTTTAAACGTTTGGTTAAGCTACTCTGACACTTAAAAGGTATGTTCAAGAGTCATTTTGAACGAATTTAGTGATAAGTTTAAAACAACAAAAACCATTTATTACAGTTCATTAAACTCCTGTCTGAGCTTCTCTGACATTAAAAAAACAATTTCAATTACATTATCAATGAATGCAACTAAACGTTTAAATACACTACAACACTCCTCTAGTGTGCTAGAAAGTGTTGTTTAAGCGTATTTGACTTTGAAACAGCACTCATCCACTGTGCTTGAAATGCTTCTTTAAGCTTTTCTGAGGCTTCAAAAGCATGTAGTTATGACATTATAAACGATCTGTTTCAACGTCATTTTAAACAAATGAAAAGAAAAGATAAAAAATAAAATCCTACTACTGTGCAACAAATGCATGTTTAAGCTTTTCTGACTCTGAGAATGCTTTGGCCAATGTGATAATGAACGAAATAAAAGAAAAGATATTAACTACTGAAACACTCTTTTATTCTGCAAGAAATGCTCTTTAAAGCTTCTCTGGCTCCTAAAAAGCATTCCAACATTCCAACTGTGTGTTTCAAAGGCTCTTCTGTCATGCTTAAAAATATTGTTTTAATGTCATTATGAACGAAAAAAAAAAGTTTTAAAACAACAACCATTCTTCTACTGTGCAAGAGATTCTTGTATAAGCCTCTCTGACTCTGAAACAGCATGTTACAATGTTATTAAGAACGAGGTAAAATACAAAAGATAATAACCACTAAAACAATTTGCTAGAGTGTTTTAAACGTTTCTTTGAGCTTTAAACGCCTTTCTGAGCGTCTCTCATGCTTAATAATTCTGCTTCAATGTCAGATGAAATATAGAAAAGTAAGGTTAAAAAACGACAAAACACTCTTTTACTGTGCAAGAAATGCTTGTTTAAGCTTTTCTGGCTCTTATAAAGCATTTTGCAATGTCATTATGAACGAAGTCAAAGTAAAGTTTAAAAGCACTAAAGCACTCAGAGACTGTGCTTTAAACGTTTGGTTAAGCTACTCTGACACTTAAAAGGTATGTTCAAGAGTCATTTTGAACGAATTTAGTGATAAATTTACAACAACCAAAACCATTTATTACAGTTCATTAAACTCCTGTCTGAGCTTCTCTGACATTAAAAAAACAATTTCATTTACATTATCAATGAATGCAACGAAACGTTTAAATACACTACAACACTACTCTAGTGTGCTAGAAAGTGTTGTTAAAGCGTATTTGACTTTGAAACAGCACTCATCCACTGTGCTTGAAATGCTTCTTTAAGCTTTTCTGAGGCTTCAAAAGCATGTAGTTATGACATTATAAACGATCTGTTTCAACGTCATTTTAAACAAATTAAAAGAAAGGATAAAAAATAAAAACCTACTAAAGTACTCCTCTACTTTGCAAAAAATGCATGTTTAAGCTTTTCTGACTCTGAGAATGCTTTGGCCAATGTGATAATGAACGAAATAAAGGAAAAGATAATAACTACTGAAACACTCTTTTATTCTGCAAGAAATGCTCTTTAAAGCTTCTCTGGCTCCTAAAAAGCATTCCAACGATCCAACTGTGTGTTTCAAAGGCTCTTCTGTCATGCTTAAAAATATTGTTTCAATGTCATTATGAACGAAGAAAAAAAAAGTTTTAGAAGAGCGAAGGCTGGGGGTAGGATGGGGCCTGATTATGGAGAGCTTTGTGAGTGAATAGAAGAATTTTGAATTGAATGCGTTGAGCAACGGGAAGCCAATGAAGTTTTTGTAGAACAGGTGTAATATGATCACGGGAGCGAGTATGAGTAAGGAGGCGAGCAGCTGAATTCTGGATATACTGAAGTTTTTTTAGGATTTTGTTAGATGTACCATAAAGGATGCTATTGCAATAATCAATTCTGGATGTAATAAAAGCATGAATCAAGGTTTCGGCGGCAGAAAAGGAGAGTGATGGACGTAGACGTGCTATGTTTTTTAGATGAAAGAAAGCAGTTTTGGTGATGTGATTTACATGGCGGTCAAAAGAGAGGTTGCTATCAAAAATTACAGCAAGATTTCGGATGTTAGAAGACGGAGACAAAGTGTCATTATCAATGGTAATTTGAAAATTTTTTGTGGTTTTTGCCAGGGTTGTAGGACCTACGATGATCATATCTGATTTTTTACAGTTTAATTTGAGGAAATTAGCTTTCATCCACAATTTCATTTCAGTGATGCAATTTGTCAGAGTGGAGTGAAGTTCAGTATTAATGGATTTGGAGGAGATGTAAAGCTGAATATCATCAGCATAGCAGTGGAAATGTAAACCATGCCGACGTATGATGTCACCAAGGGGGAGCATATAAAGAATAAACAAAAGGGGACCTAACACTGAGCCTTGGGGAACGCCTTGGGACAGTGGAGCAATGGCAGAACTACAATTGTTGATATTAACAAACTGTTGTCTGTTTATGAGATATGACCTTAACCACAAAAGGGCAGTACCAGTGATGTTGACAGAGGATTCAAGGCGGGACAGAAGAATGGAGTGATTAATGGTGTCAAAAGCTGCAGTAAGATCAAGGAGGACGAGAATATTAATTTGTCCAGAGTCTGAGGAAAGAAGAAGGTCATTTGTGACTTTGAGGAGGGCTGACTCAGTGCTGTGCTGGGGGCGGAAACCAGACTGAAATGATTCAAATAGATTATTGGAATTTAGGTGATCTTTGAGCTGTGAGGCAACAAAACGTTCCAGTATTTTCGACAGAAATGGAAGATTGGAAATGGGCCGAAAGTTACTCATAATGTTAGAGTCAAGTCCAGGTTTTTTAAGTATGGGAGTAACAGCAGCCAATTTGAGTGATTGAGGGACTGAGCCAGAACTAAGAGAGGAATTGATTATCTCTGTGATAAGTGATGAGATAACTGGAAAACAACCCTTAACAAGTTTTGATGGAGCAGGATCCAAAACACAAGTGGAGCTTCGCATCCCTGTTAAGATCTCAGATAGGTCCAAAAGAGACACAGGTGAGAACTGAGACAGAGGCTGGGTAATAAATTGAGATGAGATAGGCGGAGAAACAGAGATGACAGGGGAAACTGTCAGAAAATTGTGGATATTCTCAACTTTTGTTTGAAAAAATGAGAGGTAAGAGTTACACTTGTCAACTGTAAAGGAATTGGTAGTATTGTCAACTGGTTTGAGAAGTTTATTTATTGTGGAAAAGAGAGTCTTAGGATTTGTTGATCCAGCATGTATGAGTTCGGAATAGTAAGTGGATCGGGCTGCCGTAAGAGCGTCTTTGTAATGTTGAAGATAATCAGAATAAATCTGATAATGTACTGTTAGACCGGTTTTCTTATAAAGTCTTTCAAGCTGGCGTTTACGGGATTTCATTTGGTGAAGCTCAATTGTGTACCATGGTGCAGAATGACTAAATGAAACAAATTTGGTTCTCAAAGGAGCCAGCTCATCAAGACATGAGGCGAGTATGTCATTATAGTAATCGACAAGGTCAGATGAATTACTAGACAGTACAGGACAGACAGACATCTTTTTAACAAGAGAATCTGAGAAAGCAGAGGGAGAGATATATTGAAGATTCCTGAAGGATATTTTACGTTTAGCTCTAGTGATGGGCCTAGTGACCTCAATGTCCATGATGATTGTCAAATGATCAGAGACAGTAAGGTCATGGCTGGACGGCTGATGAACTAGGACACCAGTAGAGCAGACAAGGTCAAGAGTATGACCTTTTTTATGAGTTGGAAAATGTATATGTTGTGTGAAATTAAAACACTGTAACAATTCCAAAAATTCCCTGGCAAATTTACAGTTGTTGTCATCAATATGGATGTTAAAATCACCCATAAGCAGTACAGAGGATGAGAGGGCACTAAGCTGGGTTAAAAAATCTGAAAAATCAGAGAGAAAGGAAGCGTTTGGCTTTGGCGGACGATAAACTACAGCAGTGACCAGAGGAGTAGGCCCTGACAACTTGAAAGCCAGGTGTTCAAAAGAAAGAGCAGCAGGAAAAGACAAAGTGGTTATTTTAATATCATCCCTATAGACTGCAGCAACACCACCACCTCGCCCTTCCATACGAGGTTCATCAATATACGAGTATCCCATTGGCGTGGTCTGATTTAACGTAAAATAATCCAAGGGTTTATGCCAAGTTTCAGTGAGACAGAAAAAGTCTAGTTCACTGTCAGATATAAATTCACTGAGTACAGTACTTTTTGTGTTGAGTGAACGAACATTAAGCAATGCCATTTTCAAGTGGTATTGTTGTGTAGTTGGCTGTGAGGAACGAGGAAGAGAACGGAGATTTGCTAAGTCCACTCCGCGTTTCCCATCCCACTCCGTGGACAGCGTTGTCATGGAGACTACACCGCTACTGGTGTGCAAGGCAGCAGCGCTCTGATGACGTGTTTGCGGAGCGACAGTGCGCACGGCTGACCAGAAGGATGGAATAGCGTTACCGTTTCGAAGATAAACAAGCTTTCTTCGGGAGCCCCTGTGAATATAACGAGGCCGGCGAAGGAGTCCAAGCTGTTTGATGACTGAAATACACGATGGAGTAGTGCAGTTGTTGAACTTCCTCAGCTGGTCAACGGAATAGTTCAACATCGTGCCGATCCCAGGAAAACTCATCCACCGTTCACCACCGGCCGCAGACGCGATGTACAGTAGAAAGAACAAAAAGTATCAAAAGCACAAATAAAAGTATCAAAAGTAACATAAAAGAAATAGATCCACAAGGTGTGTAAAAAGATGAAAACGAAAAACGATAAAAATACAATAAAATACGGTAAAATACGGTAAAATACGGTAACGGTAGCGGCAGCCAAATGCGCCAAATGCGCAAATGCGCAACCATGGCAACATTTATAACGTAAAAATAATATTGTTTTAATGTCATTATGAACGAAAAAAAAAAGTTTTAAAACAACAAATCATTCTTCTACTGTGCAAGAGATGCTTGTATAAGCCTCTCTGACTCTGAAACAGCATGTTACAATGTTATTAAGAACGAGGTAAAATACAAAAGATAATAACCACTAAAACAATTTGCTAGAGTGTTTTAAACGTTTCTTTGAGCTTTAAACGCCTTTCTGAGCGTCTCTCATGCTTAACAATTTTGCTTCAATATCAGATGAAAGATAGAAAAGTAAGGTTCAAAAACGACAAAACACTCTTTTACTGTGCAAGAAATGCTTGTTTAAGCTTTTCTGGCTCTTATAAAGCATTTTGCAATGTCATTATGAACGAAGTCAAAGTAAAGTTTAAAAACACTAAAGCACTCAGAGACTGTGCTTTAAACGTTTGGTTAAGCTACTCTGACACTTAAAAGGTATGTTCAAGAGTCATTTTGAACGAATTTAGTGATAAGTTCAAAACAACAAAAACCATTTATTACAGTTCATTAAACTCCTGTCTGAGCTTCTCTGACATTAAAAAAACAATTTCAATTACATTATCAATGAATGCAACTAAACGTTTAAATACACTACAACACTCCTCTAGTGTGCTAGAAAGTGTTGTTTAAGCGTATTTGACTTTGAAACAGCACTCATCCACTGTGCTTGAAATGCTTCTTTAAGCTTTTCTGAGGCTTCAAAAGCATGTAGTTATGACATTATAAACGATCTGTTTCAACGTCATTTTAAACAAATGAAAAGAAAAGATAAAAAATAAAATCCTACTACTGTGCAACAAATGCATGTTTAAGCTTTTCTGACTCTGAGAATGCTTTGGCCAATGTGATAATGAACGAAATAAAAGAAAAGATATTAACTACTGAAACACTCTTTTATTCTGCAAGAAATGCTCTTTAAAGCTTCTCTGGCTCCTAAAAAGCATTCCAACATTCCAACTGTGTGTTTCAAAGGCTCTTCTGTCATGCTTAAAAATATTGTTTTAATGTCATTATGAACGAAAAAAAAAAGTTTTGAAACAACAACCATTCTTCTACTGTGCAAGAGATTCTTGTATAAGCCTCTCTGACTCTGAAACAGCATGTTACAATGTTATTAAGAACGAGGTAAAATACAAAAGATAATAACCACTAAAACAATTTGCTAGAGTGTTTTAAACGTTTCTTTGAGCTTTAAACGCCTTTCTGAGCGTCTCTCATGCTTAATAATTCTGCTTCAATGTCAGATGAAATATAGAAAAGTAAGGTTCAAAAACGACAAAACACTCTTTTACTGTGCAAGAAATGCTTGTTTAAGCTTTTCTGGCTCTTATAAAGCATTTTGCAATGTCATTATGAACGAAGTCAAAGTAAAGTTTAAAAGCACTAAAGCACTCAGAGACTGTGCTTTAAACGTTTGGTTAAGCTACTCTGACACTTAAAAGGTATGTTCAAGAGTCATTTTGAACGAATTTAGTGATAAATTTACAACAACCAAAACCATTTATTACAGTTCATTAAACTCCTGTCTGAGCTTCTCTGACATTAAAAAAACAATTTCATTTACATTATCAATGAATGCAACGAAACGTTTAAATACACTACAACACTACTCTAGTGTGCTAGAAAGTGTTGTTAAAGCGTATTTGACTTTGAAACAGCACTCATCCACTGTGCTTGAAATGCTTCTTTAAGCTTTTCTGAGGCTTCAAAAGCATGTAGTTATGACATTATAAACGATCTGTTTCAACGTCATTTTAAACAAATTAAAAGAAAAGATAAAAAATAAAAACCTACTAAAGTACTCCTCTACTTTGCAAAAAATGCATGTTTAAGCTTTTCTGACTCTGAGAATGCTTTGGCCAATGTGATAATGAACGAAATAAAGGAAAAGATAATAACTACTGAAACACTCTTTTATTCTGCAAGAAATGCTCTTTAAAGCTTCTCTGGCTCCTAAAAAGCATTCCAACGATCCAACTGTGTGTTTCAAAGGCTCTTCTGTCATGCTTAAAAATATTGTTTCAATGTCATTATGAACGAAGAAAAAAAAAGTTTTAAAACAACAAATCATTCTTCTACTGTGCAAGAGATGCTTGTATAAGCCTCTCTGACTCTGAAACTGCATGTTACAATGTTATTAAGAACGAGGTAAAATACAAAAGATAATAACCACTAAAACAATTTGCTAGAGTGTTTTAAACGTGTCTTTGAGCTTTAAACGCCTTTCTGAGCGTCTCTCATGCTTAATAATTCTGCTTCAATGTCAGATGAAATATAGAAAAGTAAGGTTTAAAAACGACAATACACTCTTTTACTGTGCAAGAAATGCTTGTTTAAGCTTTTCTGGCTCTTATAAAGCATTTTGCAATGTCATTATGAACGAAGTCAAAGTAAAGTTTAAAAACACTAAAGCACTCAGAGACTGTGCTTTAAACGTTTGGTTAAGCTACTCTGACACTTAAAAGGCATGTTCAAGAGTCATTTTGAACGAATTTAGTGATAAATTTACAACAACCAAAACCATTTATTACAGTTCATTAAACTCCTGTCTGAGCTTCTCTGACATTAAAAAAACAATTTCAATTACATTATCAATGAATGCAACTAAACGTTTAAATACACTACAACACTCCTCTAGTGTGCTAGAAAGTGTTGTTTAAGCGTATTTGACTTTGAAACAGCACTGTGCTTGAAATGCTTCTTTAAGCTTTTCTGAGGCTTCAAAAGCATGTAGTTATGACATTATAAACGATCTGTTTCAACGTCATTTTAAACAAATTAAAAGAAAAGATAAAAAATAAAAACCTACAAAAGTACTCCTCTACTGTGCAACAAATGCATGTTTAAGCTCTTCTGACTCTGAGAATGCTTTGGCCAATGGGATAATGAACGAAATAAAAGAAAAGATAATAACTACTAAAACACTCTTTTATTCTGCAAGAAATGCTCTTTAAAGCTTCTCTGGCTCCTTAAAAGCATTCCAACATTCCAACTGTGTGTTTCAAAGGCTCTTCTGTCATGCTTAAAAATATTGTTTTAATGTCATTATGAACGAGAAAAAAAAAGTTTTAAAACAACAAATCATTCTTCTACTGTGCAAGAGATGCTTGTATAAGCCTCTCTGACTCTGAAACAGCATGTTACAATGTTATGAAGAACAAAGTAAAATACAAAAGATAATAACCACTAAAACAATTCGCTAGAGTGTTTTAAACGTTTCTTTGAGCTTTAAACGCCTTTCAGAGCGTCTCTCATGCTTAATAATTCTGCTTCAATGTCAGATGAAAGATAGAAAAGTAAGGTTCAAAAACGACAAAACACTCTTTTACTGTGCAAGAAATGCTTGTTTAAGCTTTTCTGGATCTTATAAAGCATTTTGCAATGTCATTATGAACGAAGTCAAAGTAAAGTTTAAAAACACTAAAGCACTCAGAGACTGTGCTTTAAACGTTTGGTTAAGCTACTCTGACGCTTAAAAAGCATGTTCAAGAGTCATTTTGAACGAATTTAGTGATAAGTTTAAAACAACCAAAACCATTTATTACAGTTTATTAAATTCCTGTCTGAGCTTCTCTGACATTAAAAAAACAATTTCAATTACATTATCAATGAATGCAACTAAACGTTTAAATACACTACAACACTCCTCTAGTGTGCTAGAAAGTGTTGTTTAAGCGTATTTGACTTTGAAACATCACTCATCCACTGTGCTTGAAATGCTTCTTTAAGCTTTTCTGAGGCTTCAAAAGCATGTAGTTATGACATTATAAACGATCTGTTTCAACGTCATTTTAAACAAATGAAAAGAAAAGATAAAAAATAAAATCCTACTACTGTGCAACAAATGCATGTTTAAGCTTTTCTGACTCTGAGAATGCTTTGGCCAATGTGATAATGAACGAAATAAAAGAAAAGATATTAACTACTGAAACACTCTTTTATTCTGCAAGAAATGCTCTTTAAAGCTTCTCTGGCTCCTAAAAAGCATTCCAACATTCCAACTGTGTGTTTCAAAGGCTCTTCTGTCATGCTTAAAAATATTGTTTTAATGTCATTATGAACGAAAAAAAAAAGTTTTAAAACAACAACCATTCTTCTACTGTGCAAGAGATGCTTGTATAAGCCTCTCTGACTCTGAAACAGCATGTTACAATGTTATTAAGAACGAGGTAAAATACAAAAGATAATAACCACTAAAACAATTTGCTAGAGTGTTTTAAACGTTTCTTTGAGCTTTAAACGCCTTTCTGAGCGTCTCTCATGCTTAATAATTCTGCTTCAATGTCAGATGAAATATAGAAAAGTAAGGTTCAAAAACGACAAAACACTCTTTTACTGTGCAAGAAATGCTTGTTTAAGCTTTTCTGGCTCTTATAAAGCATTTTGCAATGTCATTATGAACGAAGTCAAAGTAAAGTTTAAAAGCACTAAAGCACTCAGAGACTGTGCTTTAAACGTTTGGTTAAGCTACTCTGACACTTAAAAGGTATGTTCAAGAGTCATTTTGAACGAATTTAGTGATAAGTTTAAAACAACAAAAACCATTTATTACAGTTCATTAAAATCCTGTCTGAGCTTCTCTGACATTAAAAAAACAATTTCAATTACATTATCAATGAATGCAACTAAACGTTTAAATACACTACAACACTCCTCTAGTGTGCTAGAAAGTGTTGTTTAAGCGTATTTGACTTTGAAACAGCACTCATCCACTGTGCTTGAAATGCTTCTTTAAGCTTTTCTGAGGCTTCAAAAGCATGTAGTTATGACATTATAAACGATCTGTTTCAACGTCATTTTAAACAAATGAAAAGAAAAGATAAAAAATAAAATCCTACTACTGTGCAACAAATGCATGTTTAAGCTTTTCTGACTCTGAGAATGCTTTGGCCAATGTGATAATGAACGAAATAAAAGAAAAGATATTAACTACTGAAACACTCTTTTATTCTGCAAGAAATGCTCTTTAAAGCTTCTCTGGCTCCTAAAAAGCATTCCAACATTCCAACTGTGTGTTTCAAAGGCTCTTCTGTCATTCTTAAAAATATTGTTTTAATGTCATTATGAACGAAAAAAAAAAGTTTTAAAACAACAACCATTCTTCTACTGTGCAAGAGATGCTTGTATAAGCCTCTCTGACTCTGAAACAGCATGTTACAATGTTATTAAGAACGAGGTAAAATACAAAAGATAATAACCACTAAAACAATTTGCTAGAGTGTTTTAAACGTTTCTTTGAGCTTTAAACGCCTTTCTGAGCGTCTCTCATGCTTAATAATTCTGCTTCAATGTCAGATGAAATATAGAAAAGTAAGGTTCAAAAACGACAAAACACTCTTTTACTGTGCAAGAAATGCTTGTTTAAGCTTTTCTGGCTCTTATAAAGCATTTTGCAATGTCATTATGAACGAAGTCAAAGTAAAGTTTAAAAGCACTAAAGCACTCAGAGACTGTGCTTTAAACGTTTGGTTAAGCTACTCTGACACTTAAAAGGTATGTTCAAGAGTCATTTTGAACGAATTTAGTGATAAATTT
The DNA here is from genome assembly GCF_030014385.1 of Trichomycterus rosablanca. Classification (NCBI taxonomy): domain Eukaryota; kingdom Metazoa; phylum Chordata; class Actinopteri; order Siluriformes; family Trichomycteridae; genus Trichomycterus; species Trichomycterus rosablanca. The sequence continues at coordinate 29,601 of NW_026946950.1, read as the reverse complement.
ACAACAACCAAAACCATTTATTACAGTTCATTAAACTCCTGTCTGAGCTTCTCTGACATTAAAAAAACAATTTCATTTACATTATCAATGAATGCAACGAAACGTTTAAATACACTACAACACTACTCTAGTGTGCTAGAAAGTGTTGTTAAAGCGTATTTGACTTTGAAACAGCACTCATCCACTGTGCTTGAAATGCTTCTTTAAGCTTTTCTGAGGCTTCAAAAGCATGTAGTTATGACATTATAAACGATCTGTTTCAACGTCATTTTAAACAAATGAAAAGAAAAGATAAAAAATAAAATCCTACTACTGTGCAACAAATGCATGTTTAAGCTTTTCTGACTCTGAGAATGCTTTGGCCAATGTGATAATGAACGAAATAAAAGAAAAGATATTAACTACTGAAACACTCTTTTATTCTGCAAGAAATGCTCTTTAAAGCTTCTCTGGCTCCTAAAAAGCATTCCAACATTCCAACTGTGTGTTTCAAAGGCTCTTCTGTCATGCTTAAAAATATTGTTTTAATGTCATTATGAACGAAAAAAAAAAGTTTTAAAACAACAAATCATTCTTCTACTGTGCAAGAGATGCTTGTATAAGCCTCTCTGACTCTGAAACAGCATGTTACAATGTTATGAAGAACGAGGTAAAATACAAAAGATAATAACCACTAAAACACTACGCTAGAGTGTTTTAAACGTTTTTTTGAGCTTTAAACGCCTTTCTGAGGTCTCTCATGCTTAACAATTTTGCTTCAATATAAGATGAAAAATAGAAAAGTAAAGTTCAAAAACGACAAAACACTCTTTTACTGTGCAAGAAATGCTTGTTTAAGCTTTTCTGGCTCTTATAAAGCATTTTGCAATGTCATTATGAACGAAGTCAAAGTAAAGTTTAAAAACACTAAAGCACTCAGAGACTGTGCTTTAAACGTTTGGTTAAGCTACTCTGACGCTTAAAAAGCATGTTCAAGAGTCATTTTGAACGAATTTAGTGATAAGTTTAAAACAACCAAAACCATTTATTACAGTTTATTAAATTCCTGTCTGAGCTTCTCTGACATTAAAAAAACAATTTCAATTACATTATCAATGAATGCAACTAAACGTTTAAATACACTACAACACTCCTCTAGTGTGCTAGAAAGTGTTGTTTAAGCGTATTTGACTTTGAAACAGCACTCATCCACTGTGCTTGAAATGCTTCTTTAAGCTATTCTGAGGCTTCAAAAGCATGTAGTTATGACATTATAAACGATCTGTTTCAACGTCATTTTAAACAAATGAAAAGAAAAGATAAAAAATAAAATCCTACTACTGTGCAACAAATGCATGTTTAAGCTTTTCTGACTTTGAGAATGCTTTGGCCAATGTGATAATGAACGAAATAAAAGAAAAGATATTAACTACTGAAACACTCTTTTATTCTGCAAGAAATGCTCTTTAAAGCTTCTCTGGCTCCTAAAAAGCATTCCAACATTCCAACTGTGTGTTTCAAAGGCTCTTCTGTCATGCTTAAAAATATTGTTTTAATGTCATTATGAACGAAAAAAAAAAGTTTTAAAACAACAAATCATTCTTCTACTGTGCAAGAGATGCTTGTATAAGCCTCTCTGACTCTGAAACAGCATGTTACAATGTTATTAAGAACGAGGTAAAATACAAAAGATAATAACCACTAAAACAATTTGCTAGAGTGTTTTAAACGTTTCTTTGAGCTTTAAACGCCTTTCTGAGCGTCTCTCATGCTTAATAATTCTGCTTCAATGTCAGATGAAATATAGAAAAGTAAGGTTCAAAAACGACAAAACACTCTTTTACTGTGCAAGAAATGCTTGTTTAAGCTTTTCTGGCTCTTATAAAGCATTTTGCAATGTCATTATGAACGAAGTCAAAGTAAAGTTTAAAAGCACTAAAGCACTCAGAGACTGTGCTTTAAACGTTTGGTTAAGCTACTCTGACACTTAAAAGGTATGTTCAAGAGTCATTTTGAACGAATTTAGTGATAAGTTTAAAACAACAAAAACCATTTATTACAGTTCATTAAACTCCTGTCTGAGCTTCTCTGACATTAAAAAAACAATTTCAATTACATTATCAATGAATGCAACTAAACGTTTAAATACACTACAACACTCCTCTAGTGTGCTAGAAAGTGTTGTTTAAGCGTATTTGACTTTGAAACAGCACTCATCCACTGTGCTTGAAATGCTTCTTTAAGCTTTTCTGAGGCTTCAAAAGCATGTAGTTATGACATTATAAACGATCTGTTTCAACGTCATTTTAAACAAATGAAAAGAAAAGATAAAAAATAAAATCCTACTACTGTGCAACAAATGCATGTTTAAGCTTTTCTGACTCTGAGAATGCTTTGGCCAATGTGATAATGAACGAAATAAAAGAAAAGATATTAACTACTGAAACACTCTTTTATTCTGCAAGAAATGCTCTTTAAAGCTTCTCTGGCTCCTAAAAAGCATTCCAACATTCCAACTGTGTGTTTCAAAGGCTCTTCTGTCATGCTTAAAAATATTGTTTTAATGTCATTATGAACGAAAAAAAAAAGTTTTAAAACAACAACCATTCTTCTACTGTGCAAGAGATTCTTGTATAAGCCTCTCTGACTCTGAAACAGCATGTTACAATGTTATTAAGAACGAGGTAAAATACAAAAGATAATAACCACTAAAACAATTTGCTAGAGTGTTTTAAACGTTTCTTTGAGCTTTAAACGCCTTTCTGAGCGTCTCTCATGCTTAATAATTCTGCTTCAATGTCAGATGAAATATAGAAAAGTAAGGTTCAAAAACGACAAAACACTCTTTTACTGTGCAAGAAATGCTTGTTTAAGCTTTTCTGGCTCTTATAAAGCATTTTGCAATGTCATTATGAACGAAGTCAAAGTAAAGTTTAAAAGCACTAAAGCACTCAGAGACTGTGCTTTAAACGTTTGGTTAAGCTACTCTGACACTTAAAAGGTATGTTCAAGAGTCATTTTGAACGAATTTAGTGATAAATTTACAACAACCAAAACCATTTATTACAGTTCATTAAACTCCTGTCTGAGCTTCTCTGACATTAAAAAAACAATTTCATTTACATTATCAATGAATGCAACGAAACGTTTAAATACACTACAACACTACTCTAGTGTGCTAGAAAGTGTTGTTAAAGCGTATTTGACTTTGAAACAGCACTCATCCACTGTGCTTGAAATGCTTCTTTAAGCTTTTCTGAGGCTTCAAAAGCATGTAGTTATGACATTATAAACGATCTGTTTCAACGTCATTTTAAACAAATTAAAAGAAAGGATAAAAAATAAAAACCTACTAAAGTACTCCTCTACTTTGCAAAAAATGCATGTTTAAGCTTTTCTGACTCTGAGAATGCTTTGGCCAATGTGATAATGAACGAAATAAAGGAAAAGATAATAACTACTGAAACACTCTTTTATTCTGCAAGAAATGCTCTTTAAAGCTTCTCTGGCTCCTAAAAAGCATTCCAACGATCCAACTGTGTGTTTCAAAGGCTCTTCTGTCATGCTTAAAAATATTGTTTCAATGTCATTATGAACGAAGAAAAAAAAAGTTTTAGAAGAGCGAAGGCTGGGGGTAGGATGGGGCCTGATTATGGAGAGCTTTGTGAGTGAATAGAAGAATTTTGAATTGAATGCGTTGAGCAACGGGAAGCCAATGAAGTTTTTGTAGAACAGGTGTAATATGATCACGGGAGCGAGTATGAGTAAGGAGGCGAGCAGCTGAATTCTGGATATACTGAAGTTTTTTTAGGATTTTGTTAGATGTACCATAAAGGATGCTATTGCAATAATCAATTCTGGATGTAATAAAAGCATGAATCAAGGTTTCGGCGGCAGAAAAGGAGAGTGATGGACGTAGACGTGCTATGTTTTTTAGATGAAAGAAAGCAGTTTTGGTGATGTGATTTACATGGCGGTCAAAAGAGAGGTTGCTATCAAAAATTACACCAAGATTTCGGATGTTAGAAGACGGAGACAAAGTGTCATTATCAATGGTAATTTGAAAATTTTTTGTGGTTTTTGCCAGGGTTGTAGGACCTACGATGATCATATCTGATTTTTTACAGTTTAATTTGAGGAAATTAGCTTTCATCCACAATTTCATTTCAGTGATGCAATTTGTCAGAGTGGAGTGAAGTTCAGTATTAATGGATTTGGAGGAGATGTAAAGCTGAATATCATCAGCATAGCAGTGGAAATGTAAACCATGCCGACGTATGATGTCACCAAGGGGGAGCATATAAAGAATAAACAAAAGGGGACCTAACACTGAGCCTTGGGGAACGCCTTGGGACAGTGGAGCAATGGCAGAACTACAATTGTTGATATTAACAAACTGTTGTCTGTTTATGAGATATGACCTTAACCACAAAAGGGCAGTACCAGTGATGTTGACAGAGGATTCAAGGCGGGACAGAAGAATGGAGTGATTAATGGTGTCAAAAGCTGCAGTAAGATCAAGGAGGACGAGAATATTAATTTGTCCAGAGTCTGAGGAAAGAAGAAGGTCATTTGTGACTTTGAGGAGGGCTGACTCAGTGCTGTGCTGGGGGCGGAAACCAGACTGAAATGATTCAAATAGATTATTGGAATTTAGGTGATCTTTGAGCTGTGAGGCAACAAAACGTTCCAGTATTTTCGACAGAAATGGAAGATTGGAAATGGGCCGAAAGTTACTCATAATGTTAGAGTCAAGTCCAGGTTTTTTAAGTATGGGAGTAACAGCAGCCAATTTGAGTGATTGAGGGACTGAGCCAGAACTAAGAGAGGAATTGATTATCTCTGTGATAAGTGATGAGATAACTGGAAAACAACCCTTAACAAGTTTTGATGGAGCAGGATCCAAAACACAAGTGGAGCTTCGCATCCCTGTTAAGATCTCAGATAGGTCCAAAAGAGACACAGGTGAGAACTGAGACAGAGGCTGGGTAATAAATTGAGATGAGATAGGCGGAGAAACAGAGATGACAGGGGAAACTGTCAGAAAATTGTGGATATTCTCAACTTTTGTTTGAAAAAATGAGAGGTAAGAGTTACACTTGTCAACTGTAAAGGAATTGGTAGTATTGTCAACTGGTTTGAGAAGTTTATTTATTGTGGAAAAGAGAGTCTTAGGATTTGTTGATCCAGCATGTATGAGTTCGGAATAGTAAGTGGATCGGGCTGCCGTAAGAGCGTCTTTGTAATGTTGAAGATAATCAGAATAAATCTGATAATGTACTGTTAGACCGGTTTTCTTATAAAGTCTTTCAAGCTGGCGTTTACGGGATTTCATTTGGTGAAGCTCAATTGTGTACCATGGTGCAGAATGACTAAATGAAACAAATTTGGTTCTCAAAGGAGCCAGCTCATCAAGACATGAGGCGAGTATGTCATTATAGTAATCGACAAGGTCAGATGAATTACTAGACAGTACAGGACAGACAGACATCTTTTTAACAAGAGAATCTGAGAAAGCAGAGGGAGAGATATATTGAAGATTCCTGAAGGATATTTTACGTTTAGCTCTAGTGATGGGCCTAGTGACCTCAATGTCCATGATGATTGTCAAATGATCAGAGACAGTAAGGTCATGGCTGGACGGCTGATGAACTAGGACACCAGTAGAGCAGACAAGGTCAAGAGTATGACCTTTTTTATGAGTTGGAAAATGTATATGTTGTGTGAAATTAAAACACTGTAACAATTCCAAAAATTCCCTGGCAAATTTACAGTTGTTGTCATCAATATGGATGTTAAAATCACCCATAAGCAGTACAGAGGATGAGAGGGCACTAAGCTGGGTTAAAAAATCTGAAAAATCAGAGAGAAAGGAAGCGTTTGGCTTTGGCGGACGATAAACTACAGCAGTGACCAGAGGAGTAGGCCCTGACAACTTGAAAGCCAGGTGTTCAAAAGAAAGAGCAGCAGGAAAAGACAAAGTGGTTATTTTAATATCATCCCTATAGACTGCAGCAACACCACCACCTCGCCCTTCCATACGAGGTTCATCAATATACGAGTATCCCATTGGCGTGGTCTGATTTAACGTAAAATAATCCAAGGGTTTATGCCAAGTTTCAGTGAGACAGAAAAAGTCTAGTTCACTGTCAGATATAAATTCACTGAGTACAGTACTTTTTGTGTTGAGTGAACGAACATTAAGCAATGCCATTTTCAAGTGGTATTGTTGTGTAGTTGGCTGTGAGGAACGAGGAAGAGAACGGAGATTTGCTAAGTCCACTCCGCGTTTCCCATCCCACTCCGTGGACAGCGTTGTCATGGAGACTACACCGCTACTGGTGTGCAAGGCAGCAGCGCTCTGATGACGTGTTTGCGGAGCGACAGTGCGCACGGCTGACCAGAAGGATGGAATAGCGTTACCGTTTCGAAGATAAACAAGCTTTCTTCGGGAGCCCCTGTGAATATAACGAGGCCGGCGAAGGAGTCCAAGCTGTTTGATGACTGAAATACACGATGGAGTAGTGCAGTTGTTGAACTTCCTCAGCTGGTCAACGGAATAGTTCAACATCGTGCCGATCCCAGGAAAACTCATCCACCGTTCACCACCGGCCGCAGACGCGATGTACAGTAGAAAGAACAAAAAGTATCAAAAGCACAAATAAAAGTATCAAAAGTAACATAAAAGAAATAGATCCACAAGGTGTGTAAAAAGATGAAAACGAAAAACGATAAAAATACAATAAAATACGGTAAAATACGGTAAAATACGGTAACGGTAGCGGCAGCCAAATGCGCCAGCGTCCACCATCACCATGGCAACATTTATAACGTAAAAATAATATTGTTTTAATGTCATTATGAACGAAAAAAAAAAGTTTTAAAACAACAAATCATTCTTCTACTGTGCAAGAGATGCTTGTATAAGCCTCTCTGACTCTGAAACAGCATGTTACAATGTTATTAAGAACGAGGTAAAATACAAAAGATAATAACCACTAAAACAATTTGCTAGAGTGTTTTAAACGTTTCTTTGAGCTTTAAACGCCTTTCTGAGCGTCTCTCATGCTTAACAATTTTGCTTCAATATCAGATGAAAGATAGAAAAGTAAGGTTCAAAAACGACAAAACACTCTTTTACTGTGCAAGAAATGCTTGTTTAAGCTTTTCTGGCTCTTATAAAGCATTTTGCAATGTCATTATGAACGAAGTCAAAGTAAAGTTTAAAAACACTAAAGCACTCAGAGACTGTGCTTTAAACGTTTGGTTAAGCTACTCTGACACTTAAAAGGTATGTTCAAGAGTCATTTTGAACGAATTTAGTGATAAGTTCAAAACAACAAAAACCATTTATTACAGTTCATTAAACTCCTGTCTGAGCTTCTCTGACATTAAAAAAACAATTTCAATTACATTATCAATGAATGCAACTAAACGTTTAAATACACTACAACACTCCTCTAGTGTGCTAGAAAGTGTTGTTTAAGCGTATTTGACTTTGAAACAGCACTCATCCACTGTGCTTGAAATGCTTCTTTAAGCTTTTCTGAGGCTTCAAAAGCATGTAGTTATGACATTATAAACGATCTGTTTCAACGTCATTTTAAACAAATGAAAAGAAAAGATAAAAAATAAAATCCTACTACTGTGCAACAAATGCATGTTTAAGCTTTTCTGACTCTGAGAATGCTTTGGCCAATGTGATAATGAACGAAATAAAAGAAAAGATATTAACTACTGAAACACTCTTTTATTCTGCAAGAAATGCTCTTTAAAGCTTCTCTGGCTCCTAAAAAGCATTCCAACATTCCAACTGTGTGTTTCAAAGGCTCTTCTGTCATGCTTAAAAATATTGTTTTAATGTCATTATGAACGAAAAAAAAAAGTTTTGAAACAACAACCATTCTTCTACTGTGCAAGAGATTCTTGTATAAGCCTCTCTGACTCTGAAACAGCATGTTACAATGTTATTAAGAACGAGGTAAAATACAAAAGATAATAACCACTAAAACAATTTGCTAGAGTGTTTTAAACGTTTCTTTGAGCTTTAAACGCCTTTCTGAGCGTCTCTCATGCTTAATAATTCTGCTTCAATGTCAGATGAAATATAGAAAAGTAAGGTTCAAAAACGACAAAACACTCTTTTACTGTGCAAGAAATGCTTGTTTAAGCTTTTCTGGCTCTTATAAAGCATTTTGCAATGTCATTATGAACGAAGTCAAAGTAAAGTTTAAAAGCACTAAAGCACTCAGAGACTGTGCTTTAAACGTTTGGTTAAGCTACTCTGACACTTAAAAGGTATGTTCAAGAGTCATTTTGAACGAATTTAGTGATAAATTTACAACAACCAAAACCATTTATTACAGTTCATTAAACTCCTGTCTGAGCTTCTCTGACATTAAAAAAACAATTTCATTTACATTATCAATGAATGCAACGAAACGTTTAAATACACTACAACACTACTCTAGTGTGCTAGAAAGTGTTGTTAAAGCGTATTTGACTTTGAAACAGCACTCATCCACTGTGCTTGAAATGCTTCTTTAAGCTTTTCTGAGGCTTCAAAAGCATGTAGTTATGACATTATAAACGATCTGTTTCAACGTCATTTTAAACAAATTAAAAGAAAAGATAAAAAATAAAAACCTACTAAAGTACTCCTCTACTTTGCAAAAAATGCATGTTTAAGCTTTTCTGACTCTGAGAATGCTTTGGCCAATGTGATAATGAACGAAATAAAGGAAAAGATAATAACTACTGAAACACTCTTTTATTCTGCAAGAAATGCTCTTTAAAGCTTCTCTGGCTCCTAAAAAGCATTCCAACGATCCAACTGTGTGTTTCAAAGGCTCTTCTGTCATGCTTAAAAATATTGTTTCAATGTCATTATGAACGAAGAAAAAAAAAGTTTTAAAACAACAAATCATTCTTCTACTGTGCAAGAGATGCTTGTATAAGCCTCTCTGACTCTGAAACTGCATGTTACAATGTTATTAAGAACGAGGTAAAATACAAAAGATAATAACCACTAAAACAATTTGCTAGAGTGTTTTAAACGTGTCTTTGAGCTTTAAACGCCTTTCTGAGCGTCTCTCATGCTTAATAATTCTGCTTCAATGTCAGATGAAATATAGAAAAGTAAGGTTTAAAAACGACAATACACTCTTTTACTGTGCAAGAAATGCTTGTTTAAGCTTTTCTGGCTCTTATAAAGCATTTTGCAATGTCATTATGAACGAAGTCAAAGTAAAGTTTAAAAACACTAAAGCACTCAGAGACTGTGCTTTAAACGTTTGGTTAAGCTACTCTGACACTTAAAAGGCATGTTCAAGAGTCATTTTGAACGAATTTAGTGATAAATTTACAACAACCAAAACCATTTATTACAGTTCATTAAACTCCTGTCTGAGCTTCTCTGACATTAAAAAAACAATTTCAATTACATTATCAATGAATGCAACTAAACGTTTAAATACACTACAACACTCCTCTAGTGTGCTAGAAAGTGTTGTTTAAGCGTATTTGACTTTGAAACAGCACTGTGCTTGAAATGCTTCTTTAAGCTTTTCTGAGGCTTCAAAAGCATGTAGTTATGACATTATAAACGATCTGTTTCAACGTCATTTTAAACAAATTAAAAGAAAAGATAAAAAATAAAAACCTACAAAAGTACTCCTCTACTGTGCAACAAATGCATGTTTAAGCTCTTCTGACTCTGAGAATGCTTTGGCCAATGGGATAATGAACGAAATAAAAGAAAAGATAATAACTACTAAAACACTCTTTTATTCTGCAAGAAATGCTCTTTAAAGCTTCTCTGGCTCCTTAAAAGCATTCCAACATTCCAACTGTGTGTTTCAAAGGCTCTTCTGTCATGCTTAAAAATATTGTTTTAATGTCATTATGAACGAGAAAAAAAAAGTTTTAAAACAACAAATCATTCTTCTACTGTGCAAGAGATGCTTGTATAAGCCTCTCTGACTCTGAAACAGCATGTTACAATGTTATGAAGAACAAAGTAAAATACAAAAGATAATAACCACTAAAACAATTCGCTAGAGTGTTTTAAACGTTTCTTTGAGCTTTAAACGCCTTTCAGAGCGTCTCTCATGCTTAATAATTCTGCTTCAATGTCAGATGAAAGATAGAAAAGTAAGGTTCAAAAACGACAAAACACTCTTTTACTGTGCAAGAAATGCTTGTTTAAGCTTTTCTGGATCTTATAAAGCATTTTGCAATGTCATTATGAACGAAGTCAAAGTAAAGTTTAAAAACACTAAAGCACTCAGAGACTGTGCTTTAAACGTTTGGTTAAGCTACTCTGACGCTTAAAAAGCATGTTCAAGAGTCATTTTGAACGAATTTAGTGATAAGTTTAAAACAACCAAAACCATTTATTACAGTTTATTAAATTCCTGTCTGAGCTTCTCTGACATTAAAAAAACAATTTCAATTACATTATCAATGAATGCAACTAAACGTTTAAATACACTACAACACTCCTCTAGTGTGCTAGAAAGTGTTGTTTAAGCGTATTTGACTTTGAAACATCACTCATCCACTGTGCTTGAAATGCTTCTTTAAGCTTTTCTGAGGCTTCAAAAGCATGTAGTTATGACATTATAAACGATCTGTTTCAACGTCATTTTAAACAAATGAAAAGAAAAGATAAAAAATAAAATCCTACTACTGTGCAACAAATGCATGTTTAAGCTTTTCTGACTCTGAGAATGCTTTGGCCAATGTGATAATGAACGAAATAAAAGAAAAGATATTAACTACTGAAACACTCTTTTATTCTGCAAGAAATGCTCTTTAAAGCTTCTCTGGCTCCTAAAAAGCATTCCAACATTCCAACTGTGTGTTTCAAAGGCTCTTCTGTCATGCTTAAAAATATTGTTTTAATGTCATTATGAACGAAAAAAAAAAGTTTTAAAACAACAACCATTCTTCTACTGTGCAAGAGATGCTTGTATAAGCCTCTCTGACTCTGAAACAGCATGTTACAATGTTATTAAGAACGAGGTAAAATACAAAAGATAATAACCACTAAAACAATTTGCTAGAGTGTTTTAAACGTTTCTTTGAGCTTTAAACGCCTTTCTGAGCGTCTCTCATGCTTAATAATTCTGCTTCAATGTCAGATGAAATATAGAAAAGTAAGGTTCAAAAACGACAAAACACTCTTTTACTGTGCAAGAAATGCTTGTTTAAGCTTTTCTGGCTCTTATAAAGCATTTTGCAATGTCATTATGAACGAAGTCAAAGTAAAGTTTAAAAGCACTAAAGCACTCAGAGACTGTGCTTTAAACGTTTGGTTAAGCTACTCTGACACTTAAAAGGTATGTTCAAGAGTCATTTTGAACGAATTTAGTGATAAGTTTAAAACAACAAAAACCATTTATTACAGTTCATTAAAATCCTGTCTGAGCTTCTCTGACATTAAAAAAACAATTTCAATTACATTATCAATGAATGCAACTAAACGTTTAAATACACTACAACACTCCTCTAGTGTGCTAGAAAGTGTTGTTTAAGCGTATTTGACTTTGAAACAGCACTCATCCACTGTGCTTGAAATGCTTCTTTAAGCTTTTCTGAGGCTTCAAAAGCATGTAGTTATGACATTATAAACGATCTGTTTCAACGTCATTTTAAACAAATGAAAAGAAAAGATAAAAAATAAAATCCTACTACTGTGCAACAAATGCATGTTTAAGCTTTTCTGACTCTGAGAATGCTTTGGCCAATGTGATAATGAACGAAATAAAAGAAAAGATATTAACTACTGAAACACTCTTTTATTCTGCAAGAAATGCTCTTTAAAGCTTCTCTGGCTCCTAAAAAGCATTCCAACATTCCAACTGTGTGTTTCAAAGGCTCTTCTGTCATGCTTAAAAATATTGTTTTAATGTCATTATGAACGAAAAAAAAAAGTTTTAAAACAACAACCATTCTTCTACTGTGCAAGAGATGCTTGTATAAGCCTCTCTGACTCTGAAACAGCATGTTACAATGTTATTAAGAACGAGGTAAAATACAAAAGATAATAACCACTAAAACAATTTGCTAGAGTGTTTTAAACGTTTCTTTGAGCTTTAAACGCCTTTCTGAGCGTCTCTCATGCTTAATAATTCTGCTTCAATGTCAGATGAAATATAGAAAAGTAAGGTTCAAAAACGACAAAACACTCTTTTACTGTGCAAGAAATGCTTGTTTAAGCTTTTCTGGCTCTTATAAAGCATTTTGCAATGTCATTATGAACGAAGTCAAAGTAAAGTTTAAAAGCACTAAAGCACTCAGAGACTGTGCTTTAAACGTTTGGTTAAGCTACTCTGACACTTAAAAGGTATGTTCAAGAGTCATTTTGAACGAATTTAGTGATAAATTTACAACAACCAAAACCATTTATTACAGTTCATTAAACTCCTGTCTGAGCTTCTCTGACATTAAAAAAACAATTTCATTTACATTATCAATGAATGCAACGAAACGTTTAAATACACTACAACACTACTCTAGTGTGCTAGAAAGTGTTGTTAAAGCGTATTTGACTTTGAAACAGCACTCATCCACTGTGCTTGAAATGCTTCTTTAAGCTTTTCTGAGGCTTCAAAAGCATGTAGTTATGACATTATAAACGATCTGTTTCAACGTCATTTTAAACAAATTAAAAGAAAAGATAAAAAATAAAAACCTACTAAAGTACTCCTCTACTTTGCAAAAAATGCATGTTTAAGCTTTTCTGACTCTGAGAATGCTTTGGCCAATGTGATAATGAACGAAATAAAAGAAAAGATAATAACTACTGAAACACTCTTTTATTCTGCAAGAAATGCTCTTTAAAGCTTCTCTGGCTCCTAAAAAGCATTCCAACGATCCAACTGTGTGTTTCAAAGGCTCTTCTGTCATGCTTAAAAATATTGTTTCAATGTCATTATGAACGAAGAAAAAAAAAGTTTTAAAACAACAAATCATTCTTCTACTGTGCAAGAGATGCTTGTATAAGCCTCTCTGACTCTGAAACTGCATGTTACAATGTTATTAAGAACGAGGTAAAATACAAAAGATAATAACCACTAAAACAATTTGCTAGAGTGTTTTAAACGTTTCTTTGAGCTTTAAACGCCTTTCTGAGCGTCTCTCATGCTTAATAATTCTGCTTCAATGTCAGATGAAATATAGAAAAGTAAGGTTTAAAAACGACAATACACTCTTTTACTGTGCAAGAAATGCTTGTTTAAGCTTTTCTGGCTCTTATAAAGCATTTTGCAATGTCATTATGAACGAAGTCAAAGTAAAGTTTAAAAACACTAAAGCACTCAGAGACTGTGCTTTAAACGTTTGGTTAAGCTACTCTGACACTTAAAAGGCATGTTCAAGAGTCATTTTGAACGAATTTAGTGATAAATTTACAACAACCAAAACCATTTATTACAGTTCATTAAACTCCTGTCTGAGCTTCTCTGACATTAAAAAAACAATTTCAATTACATTATCAATGAATGCAACTAAACGTTTAAATACACTACAACACTCCTCTAGTGTGCTAGAAAGTGTTGTTTAAGCGTATTTGACTTTGAAACAGCACTGTGCTTGAAATGCTTCTTTAAGCTTTTCTGAGGCTTCAAAAGCATGTAGTTATGACATTATAAACGATCTGTTTCAACGTCATTTTAAACAAATTAAAAGAAAAGATAAAAAATAAAAACCTACAAAAGTACTCCTCTACTGTGCAACAAATGCATGTTTAAGCTCTTCTGACTCTGAGAATGCTTTGGCCAATGGGATAATGAACGAAATAAAAGAAAAGATAATAACTACTAAAACACTCTTTTATTCTGCAAGAAATGCTCTTTAAAGCTTCTCTGGCTCCTAAAAAGCATTCCAACATTCCAACTGTGTGTTTCAAAGGCTCTTCTGTCATGCTTAAAAATATTGTTTTAATGTCATTATGAACGAGAAAAAAAAAGTTTTAAAACAACAAATCATTCTTCTACTGTGCAAGAGATGCTTGTATAAGCCTCTCTGACTCTGAAACAGCATGTTACAATGTTATGAAGAACAAAGTAAAATACAAAAGATAATAACCACTAAAACAATTCGCTAGAGTGTTTTAAACGTTTCTTTGAGCTTTAAACGCCTTTCAGAGCGTCTCTCATGCTTAATAATTCTGCTTCAATGTCAGATGAAAGATAGAAAAGTAAGGTTCAAAAACGACAAAACACTCTTTTACTGTGCAAGAAATGCTTGTTTAAGCTTTTCTGGCTCTTATAAAGCATTTTGCAATGTCATTATGAACGAAGTCAAAGTAAAGTTTAAAAACACTAAAGCACTCAGAGACTGTGCTTTAAACGTCTGGTTAAGCTACTCTGACGCTTAAAAGGCATGTTCAAGAGTCATTTTGAACGAATTTAGTGATAAGTTTAAAACAACCAAAACCATTTATTACAGTTCATTAAACTCCTGTCTGAGCTTCTCTGACATTAAAAAAACAATTTCAATTACATTATCAATGAATGCAACTAAACGTTTAAATACACTACAACACTCCTCTAGTGTGCTAGAAAGTGTTGTTTAAGCGTATTTGACTTTGAAACAGCACTCATCCACTGTGCTTGAAATGCTTCTTTAAGCTTTTCTGAGGCTTCAAAAGCATGTAGTTATGACATTATAAACGATCTGTTTCAACTTCATTTTAAACAAATTAAAAGAAAAGATAAAAAATAAAAACCTACTAAAATACTCCTCTACTGTGCAACAAATGCATGTTTAAGCTTTTCTGACTCTGAGAATGCTTTGGCCAATGTGATAATGAACGAAATAAAAGAAAAGATAATAACTACTGAAACACTCTTTTATTCTGCAAGAAATGCTCTTTAAAGCTTCTCTGGCTCCTAAAAAGCATTCCAACATTTCAACTGTGTGTTTCAAAGGCTCTTCTGTCATGCTTAAAAATACTGTTTTAATGTCATTATGAACGAAGTCAAAGTAAAGTTTAAAAACACTACAACACTCAGAGACTGTGCTTTAAACGTTTGGTTAAGCTACTCTGACGCTTAAAAGGCATGTTCAAGAGTCATTTTGAACGAATTTAGTGATAAGTTTAAAACAACCAAAACCATTTATTACAGTTTATTAAATTCCTGTCTCAGCTTCTCTGACATTAAAAAAACAATTTCAATTACATTATCAATGAATGCAACGAAACGTTTAAATACACTACAACACTCCTCTAGTGTGCTAGAAAGTGTTGTTTAAGCGTATTTGACTTTGAAACAGCACTCATCCACTGTGCTTGAAATGCTTCTTTAAGCTTTTTTGAGGCTTCAAAAGCATGTAGTTATGACATTATAAACGATCTGTTTCAACGTCATTTTAAACAAATGAAAAGAAAAGATAAAAAATAAAAACCTACTAAAGTACTCCTCTACTGTGCAAAAAATGCATGTTTAACCTTTTCTGACTCTGAGAATGCTTTGGCCAATGTGATAATGAACGAAATAAAAGAAAAGATAATAACTACTAAAACACTCTTTTATTCTGCAAGAAAAGCTCTTTAAAGCTTCTCTGGTTTTTAAAAAGCATTCCAACATTCCAACTGTGTGTTTCAAAGGCTCTTCTGTCATGCTTAAAAATATTGTTTCAATGTCATTATGAACGAAGAAAAAAAAAGTTTTAAAACAACAAATCATTCTTCTACTGTGCAAGAGATGCTTGTATAAGCCTCTCTGACTCTGAAACAGCATGTTACAATGTTATGAAAAACGAAGTAAAATACAAAAGATAATAACTACTAAAACACTACGCTAGAGTGTTTTAAACGTTTCTTTGAGCTTTAAACGCCTTTTCTCAGCGTCTCTCATGCTTAACAAATCTGCTTCAATATCAGATGAAAGATAGAAAAGTAAAAATCAAAAACGACAAAACACTCTTTTACTGTGCAAGAAATGCTTGTTTAAGCTTTTCTGGCTCTTCTGAAGCATTTTTGCAATGTCATTATGAACGAAGTCAAAGTAAAGTTTAAAAACACTATAGCACTCAGAGACTGTGCTTTAAACGTTTGGTTAAGCTACTCTGACGCTTAAAAAGCATGTTCAAGAGTCATTTCGAACGAATTTAGTGACAAGTTTAAAACAACCAAAACCATTTATTACAGTTCATTAAATTCCTATCTGAGCTTCTCTGACATTAAAAAAACAATTTCAATTACATTATCAATGAATGCAACTAAACGCAACTAAACGTTACATTCATTGACTTAATACACTACAACACTCCTCTAGTGTGCTAGAAAGTGTTGTTTAAGCGTATTTGACTTTGAAACAGCACTCATCCACTGTGCTTCAAATGCTTCTTTAAGCTTTTCTGAGGCTTCAAAAGCAGGAAGTTATGACATTATAAACGATCTGTTTCAACGTCATTTTAAACAAATTAAAAGAAAAGATAAAAAATAAAAACCTACTAAAATACTCCTCTACTGTGCAAGAAATGCATGTTTAAGCTTTTCTGACTCTGAGAATGCTTTGGCCAATGTGATAATGAACGAAATAAAAGAAAAGATAATAACTACTGAAACACTCTTTTATTCTGCAAGAAATGCTCTTTAAAGCTTCTCTGGCTCCTAAAAAGCATTCCAACATTCCAACTGTGTGTTTCAAAGGCTCTTCTGTCATGCTTAAAAATATTGTTTTAATGTCATTATGAACGAAAAAAAAAAGTTTTAAAACAACAACCATTCTTCTACTGTGCAAGAGATGCTTGTATAAGCCTCTCTGACTCTGAAACAGCATGTTACAATGTTATTAAGAACGAGGTAAAATACAAAAGATAATAACCACTAAAACAATTTGCTAGAGTGTTTTAAACGTTTCTTTGAGCTTTAAACGCCTTTCTGAGCGTCTCTCATGCTTAATAATTCTGCTTCAATGTCAGATGAAATATAGAAAAGTAAGGTTCAAAAACGACAAAACACTCTTTTACTGTGCAAGAAATGCTTGTTTAAGCTTTTCTGGCTCTTATAAAGCATTTTGCAATGTCATTATGAACGAAGTCAAAGTAAAGTTTAAAAGCACTAAAGCACTCAGAGACTGTGCTTTAAACGTTTGGTTAAGCTACTCTGACACTTAAAAGGTATGTTCAAGAGTCATTTTGAACGAATTTAGTGATAAATTTACAACAACCAAAACCATTTATTACAGTTCATTAAACTCCTGTCTGAGCTTCTCTGACATTAAAAAAACAATTTCATTTACATTATCAATGAATGCAACGAAACGTTTAAATACACTACAACACTACTCTAGTGTGCTAGAAAGTGTTGTTAAAGCGTATTTGACTTTGAAACAGCACTCATCCACTGTGCTTGAAATGCTTCTTTAAGCTTTTCTGAGGCTTCAAAAGCATGTAGTTATGACATTATAAACGATCTGTTTCAACGTCATTTTAAACAAATTAAAAGAAAAGATAAAAAATAAAAACCTACTAAAGTACTCCTCTACTTTGCAAAAAATGCATGTTTAAGCTTTTCTGACTCTGAGAATGCTTTGGCCAATGTGATAATGAACGAAATAAAGGAAAAGATAATAACTACTGAAACACTCTTTTATTCTGCAAGAAATGCTCTTTAAAGCTTCTCTGGCTCCTAAAAAGCATTCCAACGATCCAACTGTGTGTTTCAAAGGCTCTTCTGTCATGCTTAAAAATATTGTTTCAATGTCATTATGAACGAAGAAAAAAAAAGTTTTAAAACAACAAATCATTCTTCTACTGTGCAAGAGATGCTTGTATAAGCCTCTCTGACTCTGAAACTGCATGTTACAATGTTATTAAGAACGAGGTAAAATACAAAAGATAATAACCACTAAAACAATTTGCTAGAGTGTTTTAAACGTTTCTTTGAGCTTTAAACGCCTTTCTGAGCGTCTCTCATGCTTAATAATTCTGCTTCAATGTCAGATGAAATATAGAAAAGTAAGGTTTAAAAACGACAATACACTCTTTTACTGTGCAAGAAATGCTTGTTTAAGCTTTTCTGGCTCTTATAAAGCATTTTGCAATGTCATTATGAACGAAGTCAAAGTAAAGTTTAAAAACACTAAAGCACTCAGAGACTGTGCTTTAAACGTTTGGTTAAGCTACTCTGACACTTAAAAGGCATGTTCAAGAGTCATTTTGAACGAATTTAGTGATAAATTTACAACAACCAAAACCATTTATTACAGTTCATTAAACTCCTGTCTGAGCTTCTCTGACATTAAAAAAACAATTTCAATTACATTATCAATGAATGCAACTAAACGTTTAAATACACTACAACACTCCTCTAGTGTGCTAGAAAGTGTTGTTTAAGCGTATTTGACTTTGAAACAGCACTGTGCTTGAAATGCTTCTTTAAGCTTTTCTGAGGCTTCAAAAGCATGTAGTTATGACATTATAAACGATCTGTTTCAACGTCATTTTAAACAAATTAAAAGAAAAGATAAAAAATAAAAACCTACAAAAGTACTCCTCTACTGTGCAACAAATGCATGTTTAAGCTCTTCTGACTCTGAGAATGCTTTGGCCAATGGGATAATGAACGAAATAAAAGAAAAGATAATAACTACTAAAACACTCTTTTATTCTGCAAGAAATGCTCTTTAAAGCTTCTCTGGCTCCTAAAAAGCATTCCAACATTCCAACTGTGTGTTTCAAAGGCTCTTCTGTCATGCTTAAAAATATTGTTTTAATGTCATTATGAACGAGAAAAAAAAAGTTTTAAAACAACAAATCATTCTTCTACTGTGCAAGAGATGCTTGTATAAGCCTCTCTGACTCTGAAACAGCATGTTACAATGTTATGAAGAACAAAGTAAAATACAAAAGATAATAACCACTAAAACAATTCGCTAGAGTGTTTTAAACGTTTCTTTGAGCTTTAAACGCCTTTCAGAGCGTCTCTCATGCTTAATAATTCTGCTTCAATGTCAGATGAAAGATAGAAAAGTAAGGTTCAAAAACGACAAAACACTCTTTTACTGTGCAAGAAATGCTTGTTTAAGCTTTTCTGGCTCTTATAAAGCATTTTGCAATGTCATTATGAACGAAGTCAAAGTAAAGTTTAAAAACACTAAAGCACTCAGAGACTGTGCTTTAAACGTCTGGTTAAGCTACTCTGACGCTTAAAAGGCATGTTCAAGAGTCATTTTGAACGAATTTAGTGATAAGTTTAAAACAACCAAAACCATTTATTACAGTTCATTAAACTCCTGTCTGAGCTTCTCTGACATTAAAAAAACAATTTCAATTACATTATCAATGAATGCAACTAAACGTTTAAATACACTACAACACTCCTCTAGTGTGCTAGAAAGTGTTGTTTAAGCGTATTTGACTTTGAAACAGCACTCATCCACTGTGCTTGAAATGCTTCTTTAAGCTTTTCTGAGGCTTCAAAAGCATGTAGTTATGACATTATAAACGATCTGTTTCAACTTCATTTTAAACAAATTAAAAGAAAAGATAAAAAATAAAAACCTACTAAAATACTCCTCTACTGTGCAACAAATGCATGTTTAAGCTTTTCTGACTCTGAGAATGCTTTGGCCAATGTGATAATGAACGAAATAAAAGAAAAGATAATAACTACTGAAACACTCTTTTATTCTGCAAGAAATGCTCTTTAAAGCTTCTCTGGCTCCTAAAAAGCATTCCAACATTTCAACTGTGTGTTTCAAAGGCTCTTCTGTCATGCTTAAAAATACTGTTTTAATGTCATTATGAACGAAGTCAAAGTAAAGTTTAAAAACACTACAACACTCAGAGACTGTGCTTTAAACGTTTGGTTAAGCTACTCTGACGCTTAAAAGGCATGTTCAAGAGTCATTTTGAACGAATTTAGTGATAAGTTTAAAACAACCAAAACCATTTATTACAGTTTATTAAATTCCTGTCTCAGCTTCTCTGACATTAAAAAAACAATTTCAATTACATTATCAATGAATGCAACGAAACGTTTAAATACACTACAACACTCCTCTAGTGTGCTAGAAAGTGTTGTTTAAGCGTATTTGACTTTGAAACAGCACTCATCCACTGTGCTTGAAATGCTTCTTTAAGCTTTTTTGAGGCTTCAAAAGCATGTAGTTATGACATTATAAACGATCTGTTTCAACGTCATTTTAAACAAATGAAAAGAAAAGATAAAAAATAAAAACCTACTAAAGTACTCCTCTACTGTGCAAAAAATGCATGTTTAACCTTTTCTGACTCTGAGAATGCTTTGGCCAATGTGATAATGAACGAAATAAAAGAAAAGATAATAACTACTAAAACACTCTTTTATTCTGCAAGAAAAGCTCTTTAAAGCTTCTCTGGTTTTTAAAAAGCATTCCAACATTCCAACTGTGTGTTTCAAAGGCTCTTCTGTCATGCTTAAAAATATTGTTTCAATGTCATTATGAACGAAGAAAAAAAAAGTTTTAAAACAACAAATCATTCTTCTACTGTGCAAGAGATGCTTGTATAAGCCTCTCTGACTCTGAAACAGCATGTTACAATGTTATGAAAAACGAAGTAAAATACAAAAGATAATAACTACTAAAACACTACGCTAGAGTGTTTTAAACGTTTCTTTGAGCTTTAAACGCCTTTTCTCAGCGTCTCTCATGCTTAACAAATCTGCTTCAATATCAGATGAAAGATAGAAAAGTAAAAATCAAAAACGACAAAACACTCTTTTACTGTGCAAGAAATGCTTGTTTAAGCTTTTCTGGCTCTTCTGAAGCATTTTTGCAATGTCATTATGAACGAAGTCAAAGTAAAGTTTAAAAACACTATAGCACTCAGAGACTGTGCTTTAAACGTTTGGTTAAGCTACTCTGACGCTTAAAAAGCATGTTCAAGAGTCATTTCGAACGAATTTAGTGACAAGTTTAAAACAACCAAAACCATTTATTACAGTTCATTAAATTCCTGTCTGAGCTTCTCTGACATTAAAAAAACAATTTCAATTACATTATCAATGAATGCAACTAAACGCAACTAAACGTTACATTCATTGACTTAATACACTACAACACTCCTCTAGTGTGCTAGAAAGTGTTGTTTAAGCGTATTTGACTTTGAAACAGCACTCATCCACTGTGCTTCAAATGCTTCTTTAAGCTTTTCTGAGGCTTCAAAAGCAGGAAGTTATGACATTATAAACGATCTGTTTCAACGTCATTTTAAACAAATTAAAAGAAAAGATAAAAAATAAAAACCTACTAAAATACTCCTCTACTGTGCAAGAAATGCATGTTTAAGCTTTTCTGACTCTGAGAATGCTTTGGCCAATGTGATAATGAACGAAATAAAAGAAAAGATAATAACTACTGAAACACTCTTTTGTTCTGCAAGAAATGCTCTTTAAAGCTTCTCTGGCTCCTAAAAAGCATTCCAACATTTCAACTGTGTGTTTCAAAGGCTCTTCTGTCATGCTTAAAAATACTGTTTTAATGTCATAATGAACGAAGTCAAAGTAAAGTTTAAAAACACTAAAACACTCAGAGACTGTGCTTTAAACGTTTGGTTAAGCTACTCTGACGCTTAAAAAGCATGTTCAAGAGTCATTTTGAACGAATTTAGTGATAAGTTTAAAACAACCAAAACCATTTATTACAGTTCATTAAACTCCTGTCTGAGCTTCTCTGACATTAAAAAAACAATTTCAATTACATTATCAATGAATGCAACTAAACGTTTAAATACACTACAACACTCCTCTAGTGTGCTAGAAAGTGTTGTTTAAGCGTATTTGACTTTGAAACAGCACTCATCCACTGTGCTTGAAATGCTTCTTTAAGCTTTTCTGAGGCTTCAAAAGCATGTAGTTATGACATTATAAACGATCTGTTTCAAAGTCATTTTAAACAAATTAAAAGAAAAGATAAAAAATAAAAACCTACAAAAGTACTCCTCTACTGTGCAACAAATGCATGTTTAAGCTCTTCTGACTCTGAGAATGCTTTGGCCAATGGGATAATGAACGAAATAAAAGAAAAGATAATAACTACTAAAACACTCTTTTATTCTGCAAGAAATGCTCTTTAAAGCTTCTCTGGCTCCTAAAAAGCATTCCAACATTCCAACTGTGTGTTTCAAAGGCTCTTCTGTCATGCTTAAAAATATTGTTTTAATGTCATTATGAACGAGAAAAAAAAAGTTTTAAAACAACAAATCATTCTTCTACTGTGCAAGAGATGCTTGTATAAGCCTCTCTGACTCTGAAACAGCATGTTACAATGTTATGAAGAACAAAGTAAAATACAAAAGATAATAACCACTAAAACAATTCGCTAGAGTGTTTTAAACGTTTCTTTGAGCTTTAAACGCCTTTCAGAGCGTCTCTCATGCTTAATAATTCTGCTTCAATGTCAGATGAAAGATAGAAAAGTAAGGTTCAAAAACGACAAAACACTCTTTTACTGTGCAAGAAATGCTTGTTTAAGCTTTTCTGGATCTTATAAAGCATTTTGCAATGTCATTATGAACGAAGTCAAAGTAAAGTTTAAAAACACTAAAGCACTCAGAGACTGTGCTTTAAACGTTTGGTTAAGCTACTCTGACGCTTAAAAAGCATGTTCAAGAGTCATTTTGAACGAATTTAGTGATAAGTTTAAAACAACCAAAACCATTTATTACAGTTTATTAAATTCCTGTCTGAGCTTCTCTGACATTAAAAAAACAATTTCAATTACATTATCAATGAATGCAACTAAACGCAACTAAACGTTACATTCATTGACTTAATACACTACAACACTCCTCTAGTGTGCTAGAAAGTGTTGTTTAAGCGTATTTGACTTTGAAACAGCACTCATCCACTGTGCTTCAAATGCTTCTTTAAGCTTTTCTGAGGCTTCAAAAGCAGGAAGTTATGACATTATAAACGATCTGTTTCAACGTCATTTTAAACAAATTAAAAGAAAAGATAAAAAATAAAAACCTACTAAAATACTCCTCTACTGTGCAAGAAATGCATGTTTAAGCTTTTCTGACTCTGAGAATGCTTTGGCCAATGTGATAATGAACGAAATAAAAGAAAAGATAATAACTACTGAAACACTCTTTTATTCTGCAAGAAATGCTCTTTAAAGCTTCTCTGGCTCCTAAAAAGCATTCCAACATTCCAACTGTGTGTTTCAAAGGCTCTTCTGTCATGCTTAAAAATATTGTTTTAATGTCATTATGAACGAAAAAAAAAAGTTTTAAAACAACAACCATTCTTCTACTGTGCAAGAGATGCTTGTATAAGCCTCTCTGACTCTGAAACAGCATGTTACAATGTTATTAAGAACGAGGTAAAATACAAAAGATAATAACCACTAAAACAATTTGCTAGAGTGTTTTAAACGTTTCTTTGAGCTTTAAACGCCTTTCTGAGCGTCTCTCATGCTTAATAATTCTGCTTCAATGTCAGATGAAATATAGAAAAGTAAGGTTCAAAAACGACAAAACACTCTTTTACTGTGCAAGAAATGCTTGTTTAAGCTTTTCTGGCTCTTATAAAGCATTTTGCAATGTCATTATGAACGAAGTCAAAGTAAAGTTTAAAAGCACTAAAGCACTCAGAGACTGTGCTTTAAACGTTTGGTTAAGCTACTCTGACACTTAAAAGGTATGTTCAAGAGTCATTTTGAACGAATTTAGTGATAAATTTACAACAACCAAAACCATTTATTACAGTTCATTAAACTCCTGTCTGAGCTTCTCTGACATTAAAAAAACAATTTCATTTACATTATCAATGAATGCAACGAAACGTTTAAATACACTACAACACTACTCTAGTGTGCTAGAAAGTGTTGTTAAAGCGTATTTGACTTTGAAACAGCACTCATCCACTGTGCTTGAAATGCTTCTTTAAGCTTTTCTGAGGCTTCAAAAGCATGTAGTTATGACATTATAAACGATCTGTTTCAACGTCATTTTAAACAAATTAAAAGAAAAGATAAAAAATAAAAACCTACTAAAGTACTCCTCTACTTTGCAAAAAATGCATGTTTAAGCTTTTCTGACTCTGAGAATGCTTTGGCCAATGTGATAATGAACGAAATAAAGGAAAAGATAATAACTACTGAAACACTCTTTTATTCTGCAAGAAATGCTCTTTAAAGCTTCTCTGGCTCCTAAAAAGCATTCCAACGATCCAACTGTGTGTTTCAAAGGCTCTTCTGTCATGCTTAAAAATATTGTTTCAATGTCATTATGAACGAAGAAAAAAAAAGTTTTAAAACAACAAATCATTCTTCTACTGTGCAAGAGATGCTTGTATAAGCCTCTCTGACTCTGAAACTGCATGTTACAATGTTATTAAGAACGAGGTAAAATACAAAAGATAATAACCACTAAAACAATTTGCTAGAGTGTTTTAAACGTTTCTTTGAGCTTTAAACGCCTTTCTGAGCGTCTCTCATGCTTAATAATTCTGCTTCAATGTCAGATGAAATATAGAAAAGTAAGGTTTAAAAACGACAATACACTCTTTTACTGTGCAAGAAATGCTTGTTTAAGCTTTTCTGGCTCTTATAAAGCATTTTGCAATGTCATTATGAACGAAGTCAAAGTAAAGTTTAAAAACACTAAAGCACTCAGAGACTGTGCTTTAAACGTTTGGTTAAGCTACTCTGACACTTAAAAGGCATGTTCAAGAGTCATTTTGAACGAATTTAGTGATAAATTTACAACAACCAAAACCATTTATTACAGTTCATTAAACTCCTGTCTGAGCTTCTCTGACATTAAAAAAACAATTTCAATTACATTATCAATGAATGCAACTAAACGTTTAAATACACTACAACACTCCTCTAGTGTGCTAGAAAGTGTTGTTTAAGCGTATTTGACTTTGAAACAGCACTGTGCTTGAAATGCTTCTTTAAGCTTTTCTGAGGCTTCAAAAGCATGTAGTTATGACATTATAAACGATCTGTTTCAACGTCATTTTAAACAAATTAAAAGAAAAGATAAAAAATAAAAACCTACAAAAGTACTCCTCTACTGTGCAACAAATGCATGTTTAAGCTCTTCTGACTCTGAGAATGCTTTGGCCAATGGGATAATGAACGAAATAAAAGAAAAGATAATAACTACTAAAACACTCTTTTATTCTGCAAGAAATGCTCTTTAAAGCTTCTCTGGCTCCTAAAAAGCATTCCAACATTCCAACTGTGTGTTTCAAAGGCTCTTCTGTCATGCTTAAAAATATTGTTTTAATGTCATTATGAACGAGAAAAAAAAAGTTTTAAAACAACAAATCATTCTTCTACTGTGCAAGAGATGCTTGTATAAGCCTCTCTGACTCTGAAACAGCATGTTACAATGTTATGAAGAACAAAGTAAAATACAAAAGATAATAACCACTAAAACAATTCGCTAGAGTGTTTTAAACGTTTCTTTGAGCTTTAAACGCCTTTCAGAGCGTCTCTCATGCTTAATAATTCTGCTTCAATGTCAGATGAAAGATAGAAAAGTAAGGTTCAAAAACGACAAAACACTCTTTTACTGTGCAAGAAATGCTTGTTTAAGCTTTTCTGGCTCTTATAAAGCATTTTGCAATGTCATTATGAACGAAGTCAAAGTAAAGTTTAAAAACACTAAAGCACTCAGAGACTGTGCTTTAAACGTCTGGTTAAGCTACTCTGACGCTTAAAAGGCATGTTCAAGAGTCATTTTGAACGAATTTAGTGATAAGTTTAAAACAACCAAAACCATTTATTACAGTTCATTAAACTCCTGTCTGAGCTTCTCTGACATTAAAAAAACAATTTCAATTACATTATCAATGAATGCAACTAAACGTTTAAATACACTACAACACTCCTCTAGTGTGCTAGAAAGTGTTGTTTAAGCGTATTTGACTTTGAAACAGCACTCATCCACTGTGCTTCAAATGCTTCTTTAAGCTTTTCTGAGGCTTCAAAAGCAGGAAGTTATGACATTATAAACGATCTGTTTCAACGTCATTTTAAACAAATTAAAAGAAAAGATAAAAAATAAAAACCTACTAAAATACTCCTCTACTGTGCAAGAAATGCATGTTTAAGCTTTTCTGACTCTGAGAATGCTTTGGCCAATGTGATAATGAACGAAATAAAAGAAAAGATAATAACTACTGAAACACTCTTTTGTTCTGCAAGAAATGCTCTTTAAAGCTTCTCTGGCTCCTAAAAAGCATTCCAACATTTCAACTGTGTGTTTCAAAGGCTCTTCTGTCATGCTTAAAAATACTGTTTTAATGTCATAATGAACGAAGTCAAAGTAAAGTTTAAAAACACTAAAACACTCAGAGACTGTGCTTTAAACGTTTGGTTAAGCTACTCTGACGCTTAAAAAGCATGTTCAAGAGTCATTTTGAACGAATTTAGTGATAAGTTTAAAACAACCAAAACCATTTATTACAGTTCATTAAACTCCTGTCTGAGCTTCTCTGACATTAAAAAAACAATTTCAATTACATTATCAATGAATGCAACTAAACGTTTAAATACACTACAACACTCCTCTAGTGTGCTAGAAAGTGTTGTTTAAGCGTATTTGACTTTGAAACAGCACTCATCCACTGTGCTTGAAATGCTTCTTTAAGCTTTTCTGAGGCTTCAAAAGCATGTAGTTATGACATTATAAACGATCTGTTTCAAAGTCATTTTAAACAAATTAAAAGAAAAGATAAAAAATAAAAACCTACAAAAGTACTCCTCTACTGTGCAACAAATGCATGTTTAAGCTCTTCTGACTCTGAGAATGCTTTGGCCAATGGGATAATGAACGAAATAAAAGAAAAGATAATAACTACTAAAACACTCTTTTATTCTGCAAGAAATGCTCTTTAAAGCTTCTCTGGCTCCTAAAAAGCATTCCAACATTCCAACTGTGTGTTTCAAAGGCTCTTCTGTCATGCTTAAAAATATTGTTTTAATGTCATTATGAACGAGAAAAAAAAAGTTTTAAAACAACAAATCATTCTTCTACTGTGCAAGAGATGCTTGTATAAGCCTCTCTGACTCTGAAACAGCATGTTACAATGTTATGAAGAACAAAGTAAAATACAAAAGATAATAACCACTAAAACAATTCGCTAGAGTGTTTTAAACGTTTCTTTGAGCTTTAAACGCCTTTCAGAGCGTCTCTCATGCTTAATAATTCTGCTTCAATGTCAGATGAAAGATAGAAAAGTAAGGTTCAAAAACGACAAAACACTCTTTTACTGTGCAAGAAATGCTTGTTTAAGCTTTTCTGGATCTTATAAAGCATTTTGCAATGTCATTATGAACGAAGTCAAAGTAAAGTTTAAAAACACTAAAGCACTCAGAGACTGTGCTTTAAACGTTTGGTTAAGCTACTCTGACGCTTAAAAAGCATGTTCAAGAGTCATTTTGAACGAATTTAGTGATAAGTTTAAAACAACCAAAACCATTTATTACAGTTTATTAAATTCCTGTCTGAGCTTCTCTGACATTAAAAAAACAATTTCAATTACATTATCAATGAATGCAACTAAACGCAACTAAACGTTACATTCATTGACTTAATACACTACAACACTCCTCTAGTGTGCTAGAAAGTGTTGTTTAAGCGTATTTGACTTTGAAACAGCACTCATCCACTGTGCTTCAAATGCTTCTTTAAGCTTTTCTGAGGCTTCAAAAGCAGGAAGTTATGACATTATAAACGATCTGTTTCAACGTCATTTTAAACAAATTAAAAGAAAAGATAAAAAATAAAAACCTACTAAAATACTCCTCTACTGTGCAAGAAATGCATGTTTAAGCTTTTCTGACTCTGAGAATGCTTTGGCCAATGTGATAATGAACGAAATAAAAGAAAAGATAATAACTACTGAAACACTCTTTTATTCTGCAAGAAATGCTCTTTAAAGCTTCTCTGGCTCCTAAAAAGCATTCCAACATTCCAACTGTGTGTTTCAAAGGCTCTTCTGTCATGCTTAAAAATATTGTTTTAATGTCATTATGAACGAAAAAAAAAAGTTTTAAAACAACAACCATTCTTCTACTGTGCAAGAGATGCTTGTATAAGCCTCTCTGACTCTGAAACAGCATGTTACAATGTTATTAAGAACGAGGTAAAATACAAAAGATAATAACCACTAAAACAATTTGCTAGAGTGTTTTAAACGTTTCTTTGAGCTTTAAACGCCTTTCTGAGCGTCTCTCATGCTTAATAATTCTGCTTCAATGTCAGATGAAATATAGAAAAGTAAGGTTCAAAAACGACAAAACACTCTTTTACTGTGCAAGAAATGCTTGTTTAAGCTTTTCTGGCTCTTATAAAGCATTTTGCAATGTCATTATGAACGAAGTCAAAGTAAAGTTTAAAAGCACTAAAGCACTCAGAGACTGTGCTTTAAACGTTTGGTTAAGCTACTCTGACACTTAAAAGGTATGTTCAAGAGTCATTTTGAACGAATTTAGTGATAAATTTACAACAACCAAAACCATTTATTACAGTTCATTAAACTCCTGTCTGAGCTTCTCTGACATTAAAAAAACAATTTCATTTACATTATCAATGAATGCAACGAAACGTTTAAATACACTACAACACTACTCTAGTGTGCTAGAAAGTGTTGTTAAAGCGTATTTGACTTTGAAACAGCACTCATCCACTGTGCTTGAAATGCTTCTTTAAGCTTTTCTGAGGCTTCAAAAGCATGTAGTTATGACATTATAAACGATCTGTTTCAACGTCATTTTAAACAAATTAAAAGAAAAGATAAAAAATAAAAACCTACTAAAGTACTCCTCTACTTTGCAAAAAATGCATGTTTAAGCTTTTCTGACTCTGAGAATGCTTTGGCCAATGTGATAATGAACGAAATAAAGGAAAAGATAATAACTACTGAAACACTCTTTTATTCTGCAAGAAATGCTCTTTAAAGCTTCTCTGGCTCCTAAAAAGCATTCCAACGATCCAACTGTGTATTTCAAAGGCTCTTCTGTCATGCTTAAAAATATTGTTTCAATGTCATTATGAACGAAGAAAAAAAAAGTTTTAAAACAACAAATCATTCTTCTACTGTGCAAGAGATGCTTGTATAAGCCTCTCTGACTCTGAAACTGCATGTTACAATGTTATTAAGAACGAGGTAAAATACAAAAGATAATAACCACTAAAACAATTTGCTAGAGTGTTTTAAACGTTTCTTTGAGCTTTAAACGCCTTTCTGAGCGTCTCTCATGCTTAATAATTCTGCTTCAATGTCAGATGAAATATAGAAAAGTAAGGTTTAAAAACGACAATACACTCTTTTACTGTGCAAGAAATGCTTGTTTAAGCTTTTCTGGCTCTTATAAAGCATTTTGCAATGTCATTATGAACGAAGTCAAAGTAAAGTTTAAAAACACTAAAGCACTCAGAGACTGTGCTTTAAACGTTTGGTTAAGCTACTCTGACACTTAAAAGGCATGTTCAAGAGTCATTTTGAACGAATTTAGTGATAAATTTACAACAACCAAAACCATTTATTACAGTTCATTAAACTCCTGTCTGAGCTTCTCTGACATTAAAAAAACAATTTCAATTACATTATCAATGAATGCAACTAAACGTTTAAATACACTACAACACTCCTCTAGTGTG